>NC_064817.1:119574185-119693392 GCF_023721935.1 Panthera uncia | reverse complement strand
TAAGAGACTGTTAAAAACTGAGAACAAACTGAGGGTTGCTGGGGGGGTGGGAGGGAGGGGAGGGTGGGTGATGGGTATTGAGGAGGGCACCTTTTGGGATGAGCACTGGGTGTTGTATGGAAACCAATTTGACAATAAATTTCATATATTGAAAAAAAAAAGAGACAATCAAACAAGCAGATATAACAATTGTAATTATGCACCCAACATGGGAGTACCCAAATATATAAAAAAATTAATAAGAAAGATAAAAGAACTGATAATAATAAAATAATAGCGGGCGATTTTATTTTTTTATTTTATTTATTTATTTTTTTTTTAATTTTTTTTCAACGTTTTTAATTTATTTTTGGGACAGAGAGAGACAGAGCATGAACGGGGGAGGGGCAGAGAGAGAGGGAGACACAAAATCGGAAACAGGCTCCAGGCTCCGAGCCATCAGCCCAGAGCCTGACGTGGGGCTCGAACTCACGGACCGCGAGATTGTGACCTGGCTGAAGTCGGGCGCTTAACCGACTGTGCCACCCAGGCGCCCCAATAGCAGGCGATTTTAACACCACTTACCTCATTGGACAGATTATGTAAACAGAAAATAAAAAAGAAACAATAGCTTTGAATGACACACTGGACCAGATGGGCTTAACAAGATACATTCACAACATTCCATCCTAAAACAAGACAATACACATTCAAGTAAACATGGAACATTCTCCAGAATAGGTCACATATTAGGTCACAAAACAGATTTTAACAAATACAAAAAGTTTGAAATGATATTATGCACCTTTTTTTAAATATGAAATTTATTGTCAAATTGCTTTCCATACAACACCCAGTGTTCATCCAAACAGGTGCCCTCCTCAATACCCATCACCCACTTTCTCCTCCCTCCCATCCCCCATCAACCCTCAGTTTATTCTCAGTTTTTAAGAGTCTCTCATGGTTTGCCTCCTTCCTTCTCTGTAACTTTTTTCCCTTTCCCCTCCCCCATGGTCTTCTGTCATGCACCTTTTTTTTTTTACCACAACGCTATGAAACTAGAAATCAACCACAAGAAAAAATCTGGAAAGAGCACAAATACATAAATATTAAACAATATGCTGCTAAACAATGACTTGTTTAACCATGAAATCAAAGAAGCAATTTAAAAAACAAACATGAAAACAAATGAAAATGAAAAAAAAAATTGTCCAAAACCCTTGGGATGAAGCCATGGAAGCCCCAAGAAGGAAGTATATTGCAATACAGGGCTACTCAAGAAGCACGAAAAATCTCAAGGAAAGATCCTGACCTTATATCTAAAGGAACTAGAAAAAAAAATTAAGCCTAAATCCAGCATAAGGAAGAAAATCCTAAGTATTAGAGCACATAAGCAGGAAAGAATATCCATGGAGAATAGACAGTTTCTTCAACAAATGATTTTGGAAAAACTGGACAGCAACATGCAAAAGATGAAATTCCATCTCTTTCTTAAACTATACACAAAAATAAATTCAAAATGGATTAAAGACCTAAATGTAAGCCAGGAAACCATTGAAATCCTAGAGAACACAGGCAGTAACCTCTTTGACAGTGTCTGTAGCAACTTCTTACCAAATATGTCTCTGAATGCAAGGGAAACAAAAACAAAAATAAACATTTGGGACTTCATCAAAATAAATGTTTCTGCACAACAAAGGAAACAATCAACAAAACTAAATGTCAAACTTCAGAATGGGTGAAGGTATTTACAAATGACATATCTGATAAAGAGTTCATATCCAAATTATATAAAGAACTTATCAAACTTAACACCCAAAAAACAAATAATCCAGTTAAAAAATTAGCAGAGGACATGAATAGACATTTTTCCAAAGAAGAAAATCATGACAAACAGATACATGAAGAGATGCTCAATATCACTTATTATCAGGAAAATGTAAATCAAAGATACAATGAGATATCACCTGACACCTGTAAAAATAGATAAAATCAACAACAAAAGAAACAACAGGTGTTGATGAGCACGTGGGGAAAGGGGAACCCTCTTGCACTGTTGGTAGGAATGCAAACTGGTGCAGCCACTCTGGAAAATATTATGGAGGTTCCTCAAAAAGTTAAAAACTAGAACTACCCTAAAATCCAGCAATTGCACTACTAGGTATTTACCTAAAAAATACAAAAACACTAATTCAAAGGGATACATGCACCCTGATGTTTCAGCAGCATTATCTACAATAGCCAAATTATGAAAAGAGCCCAATTATCTATTGATTGGTGAATTAATAAAGAAGTAGCATATATACACAATGAAATATTACTCAGCCATTAAAAAGAATGAAATATTGCCTTTTTAAATGACATGGATAGACCTAAAGTGTATAATGCTAAGCAAAATAAGTCAGTCAGAGAAAGACAAATACCATATGATTTCATTCATATGTGGAATTTAAGAATCAAAACAAATGAGCAAAGGGGGGAAAAAGAGAGAGAAGCAAACTAAGAAACTGACTCTTAAATGTAGAGAATAACCTGATGGTTACCACAGGTGAGGTCAATGGGTGGCGGGTTAAACAGGTAATGGGAATTAGAGAGTGCACTTGTGAAGAGCACTGGGTGTTCTATGTAAGTGTTGCATCACTATGTTGTAGTCCCGAAACATTTGTCAAAATTTATTATCCACTCGTATAAAAACTCTGAACCAATTAGGTATAGGAAGAACACACCTCAATGTAATAGAGGCCATAAATAATAAGCCCACAGCTAACATCATACTCAATGGTGAAAGGTTGAAAAGGTACTCACTCTCACCATTCCTATTCAAAATAGTACTGGTATTCCTTGGCAGAGCAATCAGGCAAGGAAAAAAATATATTAAAATTGAAAAGGAAGAAATAAAGCTGTCTCTATTTACAGATGACATGGTTTTATGGAAAATCCTACTGTAGAAAAAACTGTTAAAGTCTTTAACCTTGGCCATAGCAACTTCTTACTCAACATGTCTCCGGAGGCAAGAGAAACAAAAGCAAAAATGAACTATTAGGACCTCTTCAAGATAAAAAGCTTATGCACAGCAAAGGAAACAACAAAACTAAAAGGCAACCAACGGAATGGGAGAAGATATTTGCAAAACATATCTTATAGAGCATTAGTATCCAAAATCTATAATGAACTTAACAAACTCAATACCCAGAAAATAAATAATCCAGTTAAAAAATGGATGGAAGATATGCATAGACATTTTTCCAAAAAAGACATCCAGATGGTTAACAGGCACATGAAAAGATGTGCATCACTCATCATCAGGGAAATACAAATCATCAAAACCACAAGAGATACCACCTCACACTTGTCAGAATGGTTAAAATTAGCAACACAGGAAACAATAGATGTTGGCAAGGATGCATATGTGTAGAAAGGGGAACCCTCTTACACTGTTGGTAGGAAAGCAAACTGGTACAGCCACTCTAGAAAACAATTTGGAGGTTCCACAGAAAGTTGAAGATGGAACTACCCTACAACCCAGCAATTGCAGTACTAGGTATTTACCCAAAGGATACAAAAATACATATTCGAAGGGGTACATGCACCTCATTGATTATAGCAACATTATCAACAATAATCAAACTATGAAAGAGCCCAAATGTCTATCGACTAATGAATGGATAAAGAAGATGTATATATACACGTATACAAACAATGGAATATTACTCAGCCATCGAAAAAGATGAAATCTTGCCATTTTCAATGACATGGATAGAGCTAGAGTGTATTATGCTAAGTTAAATAAGTCAGAGGAAGACAAATACCATATGATTTCACTAATGTAGAATTTAAGAAACAAAACATATTAACATATGGGAAGGGGAAAAAAGAGAGGGAAACAAACCATAAGAGACTTTTAATGATAGAGAATAAACTGAGCATTGACGAAGGGATTTGGGTGGGGATTGGATAAATGGTATATGGGTATTAAGGAGGGTCCTTGTTATGATGAGAATTCGGTGTTATATTAAATGATGAATCACTAAATTCTACTCTAGAAATCAATATTACACTATATGATAACTAACTAGAATTTAAATACAAATTTAAAAAAGAAAAATACTGTTAGATCTAATAAATTAGTAAAGTTGCAGAATACAAAATAAATGCACAAAATGAGTAATTTTTCTATACAGTAACAATGAATTATCTAAGAAAGAAATTTAAAAAAATGATCCCATTTACAATAGTACCAAACACAATAAAATATTGAGATACAAATTTAACCAAGTGGATGAAAGATCAGTACTCTGAAAACTACAAGACTCATAAAAGAAATCAAAGACAAATAAATGCAAAGGTATCCCATGTTCATGGATTGGAAGAATTAATATTGTTAAAATCTTATACCACCAAAAACCATTGATAGACTCAATGTAATCATTATTAATATTCTAATGGGATTCTTATCAGAAGTAGAAAAAAGAATCCTAAAATTTATATGGAGTCAAAAAACAAAACAAAACACTGCATAGCCAAAGCAAGCCTGAGAAAGAAAAAAAGTGGAAGGCATTATACTTTTTGATGTCAAGGTATACTATAAAGCTGTAGTAATCAAAACAGTATGGTACTGGTGTAAACAGACAAATAGATCAATAGAAAAGAATGAAGAACCCAGAAATAAAACCAAGCATATACAATCAATATTTGAGAAGGGAGCCAGGAATACTTTCTGCAGAAAAGACAGTCTCTTCAATAAAGAGTGTGGGAAAATTGGATATTTACATGTAAAAGAATGAAACTAGACTCCTATCTTACACCACTCACAAAAATTAACTCAGAATGGATTAAAGATTTAAATGTAAGATCTAAAGCCATGAAACTTCTGGAAAAAAATATAGGAAAAAAACTCCTTGACATGGGTCCTGGTAATTCTTTGGATATGACACCAATGAAAGCAAAAGCAACATAAGCAAAAATAAACAAGGTAGACTACATCAAAGTGAAAAGCTTCGGCACAGCAAAATAAACCATCAACAAAGTAAAAACACAATCTATGAAACTGTAAAAAAATTCAAACCATAAAATGTTAATATCCAAAAAATAAGAAATTCATACAAAAGCAAATAATAATCCAATTTAAAAATGGGCAAAAAAAAAAAAAACCGAGCAGACATTTTTCCAAAGAAGATATATAAATGACTAAAGAGTACATGAAAAAAATCTCAACATCACTAGTTATTAGGGAAAGCAAAGCAAAACCACAATGAGATATAACCTCATGTTTGTTAGAATGGCTACCATCAAAAATACAAGGGACAGGAAGATAACAGAGTAGGAGGATCCTGATCTCACCTCATCCTACAGACACACTGAGATAACAGCTGCATCTGTACCACTGTTAAAATGACCTGAAGACTGGAAGAACAGACTCCACAGTTAATCTTACAAAGGAGGCCACATCAAAAGGTGTAGGAGAAACAAAGACATTTTTGAGAGCCAAAGCCCCCATGAGACTGACCACAAATAAGAGGGATACCATAAGCATGGAGAAACAAGAGGATTAAACCCCACACCAGGCACCCCAGGTACAGGGATTCCACACTGGGAAGGCAAATCTCCATAATATTTGGCTTTGTAAACCAATGGGGCTTAATTTTGTGAGTTTTTATAATCAATGGGAATTAACTCTGGGTACTTTAAAAATAGCGGCTTTAGCTCCAGGAAAGCTGGAGAGTGAAGGAAACTGAGTCCCCACCCTCAAAGAGCCAGCATAACAGCATAGAAGCAGCAGTTTGAAATACATCTGGGATATATATCAAGGAGATTTATTTACTAATTTCAGAACATGTTCTGGGGGGGCAGAAATCTTTAGATGACTTCTCAAAGAACAAAGGTGCTGGCAAGTACCATTTCTCTTCCCCCCACCTAGCTTAGATAGCCACACTCTTGCAGGAATCAGCAAGAATAGTCTGTTTATCTTGTTAGCACTGCATGCTGTGCTCCCACAATCCCCTGTGAATCTGTCCCATCCAACTGGCCCTACTTAGCAGGCATTCCAAAGTAGCTCCTGCCCTGACATACCTTACAAACAACCCTGGCAGGAACCAGGGAATGGCACCACTCCAGACACTCCTGCTCGAGGGAGAGGGGGGAAAATAACAACGTATACCAGTGCATCCACAGTCCTATCAGCCAAACCTTATAGCTGGCAGCACAGAGACAGCATCCTACTGATCAGTGCAACTAAGCCTTGCAGATGGACTAGGGGTAGGCACCTTGTCTGACTGACAGCCCTGCTCACCAAAGAAAGTCTCTCAGGGGGCAGCACAGGGAAACTGCCCTGAAGTTCAGTAAGACTACAACCCCAACATTTGAACTGGGGGAAGGAATATAGTCTGACTGCTGGTCATATCCACCAACGAAAGTCTCTTAGGGAGCAGCACAGGGAGAGAAACCTCCAGCTTGGCACAACTACAGATGGACTGAGGGCAGGCATCTGGTCTGACTGCTAACACCACCCAACTACAAACCTGTGGTGGCCACAGACACACCTCTTAACAGCACAGGGACCAAACCCTGCTCAGAGTGCCCACAACATTCAATGTGTGCCATTGCAGCCAGCTGGACTAAAGGCAAATGCAGCTCAGCCACAACAATAAAATGCATGCAGCCTACATAGGAGAAAGCCATGGATAGCCTAGTTCTGGTGAACAGGGGGTATTATTATATTTCAGGGTACCACAAAACTTCTTCATAAGGCTTCTTTCTTTCTTTCTTTCTTTCTTTCTTCTCTTACTTCTCTTTATTTCTTCTTTCTTTCCTCTTTCTTTGTTTCTTTTATTACTTTCAAGATCAGGAGACATAGCTGACTTCTCTAACACATAGAAACAAATACAGAGAGTTAGGAAAAATGAGGAGACAGGGAAATATGCACTAAATGAAAAGACAGGACAAAACCACAACAAAAGAGCTCAATGAAATGGGCCTTATAAGCCTGATAAAGAATTCAAACTAATGTCCATAAAGATACTCACTGGACTTGAGAAAAGATTGTAGGATCTCAATGAGACTTTCAAAAAAGAGATAGAAAATATAAAAAGGAACCAGTCAGAGAAGAACTCAATAACAGAAATAAAAAAATACACTAGAGGAAGTCAATAGCAGATTAAAGAATGCAGAACAGATCAGTGATCTGAAAGAGCAATGAAAAGCAACAAGCTGAACAACAAAAAGAAAACAGAATAAAAAATGAGAATATGTTAAGGGAACTCTGTACCTCATTAAGCATAACATTCACATTATGAGGATCCCTAAAGAATAGAGAGAGAAGGGTTCAGAAAACTTACCTGAAGAAATAATAGCTGATAAATTCTGTAGTCTAGTGAAAACAGACACCCAGATCCAGGATGTACAGATAGCCTCCAACAACTGAACCTAAAAAGGTCTACACCAAGACATGTAACAATTAAAATGGCAAAAGCAGTGATAAAGAGATAATTTTTTAAAGCAGCAAGAAAAAAGAAAACATTTGTATTAAAATGGAAGCTCATAAGGCTATCAGCTGATTTTTCAGCAGAAATTTTGCAGACCAGAAGGAAGTAACATGATATATTCAAAGTGCTGAAAGAAAAAAGAAAAAAAGACTTGTAGCCAAGAATACTCTACCCAGCAACTCTATCATTCAGAACAAAAGAGATAGAGTTTCCCAGAGAAACAAAAATTTCACCACCACTAAAACACCCTTATAAGAAATGTTAAAGGGAAGTCAATGAGTAGAAATAAAGGCCATAATGAGAAGTAAGAAAATTAGGAAAGGAAAAAAATTTACAGGTAAATGCAAACATATAATAAAAGTAATAGATCAATTATTTATAAGACGAATATGAAGGTTAAAATACAAAAGCAGTAAAATCAATTATATCTATAAAAATCAGTCAAAGGATTCACCAAATAAAGGATGTAAAATATTATGACATCATATGCATAAAATGCATGTGGGGGAAGTAAACACTCAATGCTTGTAGAACGGTTTCAAACTTAAGTGACCATCAATTAATATAGACAATTATATGCATAAGATATTATATATAACCTCATGGTAACCAAAAATTAAAAAAAGAAACACAGATACACAACAAAAGAAAAAGGAATCCAAGCATAACATTAAAGAAAGCCATCAGAGCACAAGGGAAGTGAGCAAGAGAAGAAAGGAACAGAGAACTACGAAACCAACCATAAAACAAATAACAAAATGGCAATAAGTATGTATCTGTTAATAATTACTTTTTAAAAAAAGGTTTATTTATTTTTATTTGAGAGAGATAGAATGGGGGAAAGGGGCAGAGGGAGAGAGAATGACTCCTAAGCAGGCTCCATGCTCAACACAGGGCTCAATCCCACGACCCTGGGATCATGACCTGAGCTGAAATCAGGAGTCAGACACTCAACCAATTGAGCAACCTAGATGCCCCAATAATTACTTTAAATGTAAATGGAAGAAGTGTTCCAATCAAAAGACATAGGGTGACTAAATGGATGAAACTCAGACCCATTTATATGCTGCCTACAAGAAACTCAATTCAGACCTAAAGACATGGAGATTAAGAGAAAGGGATAGAAAAACATTTACCATGCAAATGGAAGTGAAAAGAAACCAGGGATAGCAATACTTAGACAAAATAGAAAGACTGTAACAAGAGACAAAGAAGGACGCTACTTAGTGATAAAGGGAACAATCCAACACGAGGATATAATTATAAATATCTATGCAACCAACATGGGAGAACCTAAATAAATAAAGCAACTATTAACAGACATAAAGGAAGAAATTTTCAGGAATACAATAATAGGAGGGGACTTTAACATTCACTTACATGAATGGATAGATCATCTAGACAGAATTTCAAAAGGAAACAGTGGCTTTGAATTACACATTAGACCAGATGGACTGAACAGTTATATAAACATTCTATATATATATATATATATATATATATATATACACACACACACACACACACACACACACACACAAATTTCATCCAAAAAGAGAAGAATACACATTATTCGCAAGTACACATGGGACATTCTCAAGGATAGATTACATGTTAGGGACAAAATAAGTCTTAATAAATTCAAAAAAAATGAAAAGATATCATGTATCTCTTCTGCTCACAATGATATGAAACAAAATCAATCACAAGAAAAATTCTGGAAAGAACACAAATATATGGAGGTTAAATAACATGATAATAAATAGTGAATGGGCCAACAAAGGAATTAAAGAATAAATTAAAAAATACATAGAAACAAATGAAAATATAAATACAGTGGCTCAAAATCTTTGGGATACAGCAAAAGCTATTCTAAGAGGGATTTTTATAGCAATGCATGCCTGACTCAATAAACAAGAAAACATCTCAAATAAACAACGTAATCTTACACCTGAAAGAGTGAAGAAAAGAAGACGATGAACAACAACAACAACAACAACAACAACAACAACAAAAAACAAGGTCCAAAGCCAGTAGAACGAAGGAAATAATAAAGATTAGAGCAGAAATAAATTAAATATAAACTTGGGGCACCTGGGTGGCTCAGCAGGTTAAGGGACTGACTCTTGGTTTCAGCTCAGGTCATGATTTCACATTTTATAAGTTTGAGTCCTACACCAGGCTCTGCACTGACAGTGCTCTTTTTCTGATTCTCTCTTTCTCTCTCAAAATAAATAAATAAGCATTTTTGAAAAATGATATAGAGTGGAAAAAACAGTAAAAACAGTAAATATCAATGAAACCAGGAGATGGTTCTTTGAAAAGATCAACAAAATTGATTAACCTTTAGCCAGACTCATCAAGAAAAAAAGAGAAAGGACTCAAATCAATAAAATAAATAATGAAGGAAAAGAACTAATCAACATGACAAAAATATAGAGAATTATGAGAATATTTTGAAAAATTATATGCCAAGAAATTGGACAACCAAGAAGAAATGGAAATATTCCTAGAAACATATAACCACCCAAAACTAAATGAAGAAGAAAAGAAAATATGAATAGGACAATTATAAGCAATGACATTGAATCAGTAGGAAAAAAAAAAAAAAAACTCCCAACAAAAGCCTAAGACCAGATGGAGTCACAGGTGAATTCTACCAAATATTTAAAAAAGACATATTACCTATTCTTCTCAAACCATTCCAAAAAACAGAAGAGTAAGAAAAGCTTCCAATTCATTCTACCAATCAAGAATTACCCTGATTCCATAACCAGACAAAGACAACACAAAAAAGAAAACTATATGGCAATAACTTTGATGACCATAGATGCAAAAATCCTCAACAAATATTAGCAAACCAATTCCAACGATACATTAAAAAATCACTCACCACAATCAAGTGGGATTTATTCCAGGAATGCAAGGTGGTTAAATATTCACATATCAATGTGATACATCATATCAACAAGCATAAAAATTATATGATCATCTCAATAGATACAGAAAAAAAAGCATTTGATAAAGTACATTCATTTATAATGAGAAAATTCAACAAAGTAGGTTTAGAGGACACATACTTCAACATAATAAAGGCCATATATGAAAAACCCACAGCTAACATCATACTTAATGGTGAAAACCTGAGAGCTTTTCCTCTAAGATCAGGAACAAAATAAAAATGTCCGCTCTCACTACTTTAATTCAACAGAGTAACTCAACAGAGTCCATAGCAATCAGACTACAAAAAGAAATAAAAGTCATCCAAATTGCTAAGAAGTAAAACTTTCAATATGTGTGAATGATATGACAGCATACATAGAAAATCCTAAAGACTGAATGCCAAAAACACTAGAACTGATAAATGAATTCAATAAAGTCCCAGTGTACAAAATTAATATACAGAAACCTGTTGCATTTCTATACACCTAAATAATGAAGTATAAGAAAGAAAAATTAAGAAGACAATCCCATTTACAATTGCACCAAAAAATAAAATACTAGGAAATAAACTTAACTAAGGAAGTGAAAGACCTTCACTCTGAAAATCATAAAACATTGATGAAAGAAATTGAAGATAATATAACCAAGTGGATGGATATTCCATGCTCATGGATTGGAAGAATTAATGTTAAAATGTCCATACTACCCAAAGCAATCTACAGATTTGATGCAATTGCTATCAAATACCAACATTCACAGAACTAGAATAATCCTAAAATTTGTATGGAACCATAAAAGACCCTGAATAGCCAAAGCAATTTTGAAAAACAGAAAAACAAAACTGGAGGTATCACCCAGATGTCAAGATATACTGCTAAGTGAAATAAGTCAGTCGCAGAAAGACAAATACCATATGATTTCACTCATATATGGAATTTAAGAAACAAAACAAACAAGCAAAGGAGAAAGAGAGAGAAAGAAACCAAGAACCAGACTTCAAACTATAAAGAACATATAGAACTGATAGTTACCAGAGGGAAAGTGGGGGGAATGGGTGAAATAGGTGGTAGGGATTAAGGAATGCACTTCTGGTGAGCACTGTGTGATGTGTGGAAATGTTGAATCACAATATCACAATAGTAAACCTGAAACTAATATAACATTGTATTTTAACTATACTGGAATTAAAATTTTTTAAAAGACATACTTTAAGGTTATAGTGATCAAAACAGTATGGTTCTGGCACAAAAATAGACACATAGATCAATGCAACAGAATAGAGAGCCCAGAAATAAGCCCACACTTATATACTCAATTAATCTATGATTAAGGAGGCCAGAATATACAATGAGGAAGAAACAGTCTCTTCAACAAATGGTATTGGGAAAATTGGACAATTACATGAAAAGAATGAAACTTGACTACTTTTTTACACCATACAGAAATAAAAACTCAAAATGAATTAAAGACCTAAAAGTGAGACCTGAAACTATAAAACTCCTAGAGAAAACCATAAGCAGTAATTTATTTGACTTTGCCAGTCACAACATTTTTCTAGATACATCTCCTCAGGCAAGGGAAATAAAATAAAAAATAAACTATTGGGGCTACATCAAAATAAAAAGCTTTTTCACAGTGAAGGAAACCCATCAACAAAATGAAAAGACAACCTACTGTATGGGAGAAGATATTTTCAAATTGTGTATCCAGTAAAGGGGTTAATACCCAAAATATATAAAGAACTTATATAATACAATACCAAAATAACAAAAATATTCAGATTAAAAAATGGGCAGAGGACCCGAATAGGCATTTTTTTCCAAATAAGGCATGCAATTGGCCAACAGACACGTGAAAAAATGTTCAACATCACAAATAATCAGGGAAATGCAAACCAAGCCATAATGAGATATTAGCTTATACTTGTCAGAGTGGCTAGAATAAAAACTACAAGAAATAGTTAGTGTTGGTGAGGATGTGGAGAAAAAGGAACCCTCATGCACTGTTTGTAGGAATGCAAATTGGTGCAGCCACTGTGGAAAACAGTACGGAGTTTCCTAAAAAAAAAGAAAGAAAGAAAAAAGACTACCATATGATCCAGTAATTACACTACTGGATAGTTCACCAAAGAAAGCAAAAATACTAATTCAAAAAGATACATGCACCCCTATGTTTATTGCAGTGTTATTTATAATAGCCAAGATATGGAAGCAGCACAAGTGTCCATCAATAGATGAATAGATAATGAAGAGGTGGTATATATATCTACAATGATATATTACTCAGCCATGAAAAAAATGAGATCTTGACATCTGCAACAATGTGGATGAATCTGGAAGGTATAATGCTAAGTGAAACAAGTCAGAGAGAGAAAGACAAGTACCATATGATTTTGTTCATATGGAAATTAAGAAACAAATGAATAAAGAAAAGAGATAGAAAAATAGATTCAACTACAGAAAACAAACTGGTGGTTGCCAGAGGGCAGTTTGGGGGGTGGTGGTGAGCAAAATAGATAAAGCAGATTAAGAATGTACTTCTTAAGATGAGCACTGAGCAATGTATAAAAATGTTGTATCACTATACTATATACCTGAAACTAGTATAACACTGTATGTTAATTATACTTCAATTAAAAAAATAAAAATAATTTTTTAAATCCCCAAAAGATAAGAGACAACAAATGCTGGCAAGAATGTGCAGAAAAGGGAACATTTGTACACTGTTAATAGGACTTTAAATTGGTATAGCCAATATGAAAGATCCTCAAAAAATTAAAAATATAATCCAGGAATTCCACTTCTGGTAATATATCCAAAGAAATGAAAACACTAATTCAAAAAGACATCTGCACCCCCACATTCATAGCGGCATTATTTATAATAGCCAATACATGGAAACAACCTAAGTATTCATCAGTGGATGAGTCGATAAAGAAGTTGTGGTGCAAACGCATACAATGTAATATTATCCAGCCATAAAACAGGAGGAAAAACTGGAATTTGGTACAATATGGATGAACCTTGAAGGCCTTATGCTAAGTGAAATAAGTCAGATAGAGAAAGACAAATAATATATCATCTCATTTATATGTGGGATCAAAAAAAATCTCATAGAAAGAGAAATCAGATTTGTGTTTACCAGAAATGGAGGTGGGGGAACAGGGAATTGGATAAAGGTAGTCAAAAGGTACAAACTTCCAGTTATAATATAAGTACTACAGATGTCAAGTACAAAGTGATGACTATAGTTAACACTGGTATATGATATACAGGAAAGTTATTAAAAGAGTAAACCCTGAAGTACCTGGGTGGCTCAGTCTGTTAAGCATCTGAATTTGGCTCAGGTCATGATTCGAGTCCCATGAATTCAAATCCCATGTCAGGCTCTGTGCTGACAGCTCAGAGCGAGGAGCCTGTTTCAGATTCTGTGTCTCCCTCTCTCTCTGCACCCCCCTCAAATAAATTAAAAACATTAAAAAAGAGAGTAAATCCTAATAGTTCTCATTACAAATATTGTTTTCTTTTTTATTCTTTTTATTTATCTATGTACAAAGATGGGCATTCATTAAACTTATTGCAGTAATCATTTCACAACATACATTAGTCAAACAATTATACATTAAGCTTATACAGTGATGTATGTCAATTATATCCTAATAAAATTGGTGCAACTTACTCAAAACCAAAAAACAGTTACTGACTTGGGATAGGCCTTTCCACATTTCTGGGTCTCAAATATTGCCATGTATAATGAAGATCTTGAGCTATATGATCTTTAAGAGTCCTTCTGGGTCTGATAATTCAGGATTCTAGCCAATTTTATTGGAGTTGAAGTCAATTCTGTGTATAAGACAGCCTGAAATAGTTTACATGAAGGAAATGTGCAGTGTTCATTTTGAGTGTAAATAGCAGCAAAGTGGAGGGAGGGAAATCTAATGCTTCTGAAGTCCCAGAGTCCTGGTGCATGGCAGGGTAGTTTTGACCTCCATAATTATAATAAATGTGTGTTAAGACCTTAAGTTTGTGATAATTTATTACAATAACCATAGGAAAGTGACACAACTCCCCTCACCTTTCTTTCTCTCCAGAATTCTAATCACTGGAAAATAACCATGGATCACCAGTGGCATGAGAGATTCAATGCTGATTTATTAATTTGGGCAAACATTTCAAACCCCAAGAATACAAGACTCTTGTTAAAGTTCTTACAGAAAATATGGCTTGGGGAGGCAGGAAACTAATTCCATAATATTTATCACACATAAAGCACTATACTAGGTACTAGGACCACAGCAGAGAACAGAACAGACAAGATTGAATAGAACTAGAATAGACAGAGTTTTCTAGTAACATATAGTAAGAATAGGGCACCTGCAGCACAACTGTCCAATCCTTAGCTTTGCACCTTTAGAAAACTCCTGTCCTAGTTCAATCCTTTTGTCAGCAATGTTGTTGTCCCATGGGTAGGTGAGGAACACTTTTAATACAGAATAGAAGAGAACTTAAGTTTGTAGAGGAATGCAGAGACTCCAGGCTTTCCTCATCTCTCAAACACAGCTAGATAGATATCAAATCATTTTGAACAGCTAATAACTCAATCTGAGGACTGAGAAAGGAAAAATGTACAACTAGAGGTGAAAAAAAAAAACTACAACATTCTGGAAGGTAGGAGCTGTGAAGAGTTGATTTGGGGAGAGAAGAGCTATAGGTGCTGTGATGGGGAGGTACAAACAATCCTAAAATTTGTATGGAACTACATAAGACCCTGAATAGTCAAAGCAATACTGAAAAAGTAAAAAAAAAAAAAAAAAGCTGGAAGCATCGCAACTCTGGACTTTAAACTATATTACAAAGCTATACTTATGAAGATAGTATGGTACTGGCACAAAAAATAGACACATAGATCAATGGAACAGAATATAAAACCCAGAAATGGATCCACAACTATATGCTCAGCTAATCTTCAAGAAATCAGGAAATAATATCCAATGGAAAAAATACAGTCTCTTCCACAAGTGGTGTTGGGAAAACTGGACAGCAACGTGCAGAAGAATGAAACTGGACCACTTTCTTACATAATACACAAAAATAAATTCAAAATGGATGAAGGACCTAAATGTGAGACAGGAAACCACCAAAATCCTAGAGGAAAACACAGGTAGCAACCTCTTTGACATTAGCTGTAGCAACTTCTTACTGGACACATAGTCAAAGGCAAGGGAAACACAAAGCAAAAATGAATTATTGGGACTTCATCAAGGTAAAAAGCTTCTGTACAGCAAAGGAAACAACCAACAAAATTAAATGGCAGCCTATGGAATGGGAGAAGATATTTACAAATGACATATATGATAAAGCATTAGTATCCAAAATCTATAAAATCTTATCAAACTCAACACCCCGCCCCAAAAATAATCCAATTTAAAAAAATGAGAAGACATGAATAGACATTTTTCCAAAGAAGACATACAGATGACTAACAGGCACATGAAAAGATCATCAACATCACTCAGCATCAGGGAAATACATATCAAAACCATGATGAGATACCACCTCACACCTGTCAGAATGGCTAAAATTAACAACACAAGAAACAACAGGTGTTGGCAAGGATGGAGAGAAAAGAGAACCCTCCTACACTGTTGATGGGAATACAAACTGGTACAGCCACTCTGGAAAATAGTATGGAAGTTTCTCAAAAAGTTAAAAATAGAACTACCCTATGATCCAGCAATTGCAGTACTGGGTATTTACCCAAAGGATACAGAAATACAGATTTGAAACAGTACATGTTCCCAATGTTTATAGTCACATTATCATCAATAGCCAAACTATGGAAGGAACCCAAATGTCCATTGACTGATGAATGGATAAAGAAGATATGGTATATACATACATACAATGGAATATTACTCAGCCCTCAAAACAAATAAAATTTTGCCATTTTCAGTGACATGGAGAGAGCTAGAGTGTATTATACTAAGTGAAATAAGTCAAGCAGAGAAAAGCAAATACTGTATGATTTCACTAATATGTGGAATTTAAGAAACAAAATAGACAAACATATGGGAAGGGTTTAAAAAAAGAGAGAGAGAGGGATACAAACCATTAGACACTCTTAACTATAAGAGAACAAACTGAGAGTTCCTGGAGGGAGGATGGGTTAAGTGGGTGATGGGTATTAAGGAAAGCACTTGCTGTGTTGAGTACTGGGTGTTATGTGTAAGTGATGAATCACTAAATTCTACTCCTGAAGACAACAATTACACTATATGTTAACTAACTAGAATTTCAATAAAAATTTGGGGGAAAAAACGACAGAATAGGAAAGGATCAGACTGGGCTTTTTTCTAAAAAGTGCTTAATGAAGGACATGTATGGATAGGGAGAAGCCACACAAGTTGAGGTTTTGACAAGTGACAGGGCAAAAGGGCAAGGGACCAAATCATTTAGAATATATATAAAATCAATGGAGGCGTTTATGGACCTGGAGGGCAGTGATGCCAGGAAAGCAATGCCACATTGGGAGAAAGTATAAAGACTGAGGATATGAATGTCCAAGGATCCACCTATTCCCTGTGGATGCTCCTGTCCTAGCTCTCCCACCCATCACACTGTAACTGCTCCAGCACTAACAGCAGTGTTTTTGTTAGTGCTGGTTACCTGGCTGTCTCCCACATGACTGTTTATGTCTATACTTCCCAGGTCCATGCAAGTACCAGGAATGTTTCCCCAACTATAGGAAGAGTGGGAACAGAGAGATGCACAGACTACAAGCCATAGTGTAAGAGATAGATAACCCTGAAAGGGAGACAAGGAGAGAACAAGGAAGGGAGGAAAGGGCCATCATTTTTTACCTTTTTTTCCTGTTGCTGTCAGTCCTTTAAGCCTCCTCCTCTATTATTGACCTTTTCATTCTCTCCACCCTCCTCCTTGAGAGATTCACAACTAAATGAAACTCACTTGAAAGATGTCTTCAGTGAGCAGTCAGGGAGGGAAATCCCAGCAGCTAAGGGATTGTGGGAGCAGAGACAGGTGCATTTAGGGTTTTGTCTGTCAGCCTTTAGGGGCCACCCCTGAGCTATGGCTTGTAGGAGAGACGGTCATTTCTTAGGAAATCACTTAGAGCCTCAGATTTCCATTTTACAACAGACCCAGGAACCAAGAAGAGATAGTCCAGGGCAGCAATGTCTCAGCAGGGCCTCCCTGGAATTGTGGTACAGGAAGGACCCTAAGTTTGTCACACTGTATCAACTAGGAAAGTGAAGCACATCTTTCCACATCAGAGAAGAGGATTCCCAGAGAAGAGAAAACTGGTTCTGGTTCTTTCATACGTCTTCTGCCATAAGCACCAGGCTGCATTCACAGCCTTGCCCTATCACATTGGTTCCCAGAAAAACATTAAAGTCAACAACTGCTTCATTTTATGACATCTGCTCAATTTATTACAGTTATTTACATCAGAACATTTTTTGTATAACTTTCCTCTGATGTAAATATATATACACAATTTTTGTACAGAATGAATTTTTAAATTGTCTTTTATAGGGTGTGTAAATCAGGTCAAGGCTACTGCATTAATGATTCTTTTGTCTCTGTGGATCTCATACTTCATGGCTAGTAGAAGTTTCACTTTTTTTCTTGGGGGTTGAAGTTAGGAAGAGTGTACTCAGGACCAGGGATAAAGGATGGGATTTAAAAGCAAGAAAGGAGAGTGGGGTGGCCTCACCTAGGAGCAATGTGGAAACATGTCATCTTGGGAAAGTGCCCTAGTCATTGGTATGTCAGAAATTTGGTGCTGTCTTCCAGGCTGTCCATTGAAGCCATCTTTCAAGTGGATTTTATTTAGCTGTCAACCATCTAAGGGAATGAGAGAAATAAAAATGGAGGAAGAGGCTTGGGGACCTGGCAACAGTGAAGGGAAAGATCAAAGAGGATTATCCTGTTTCCCCTCTCCCCTTTAAAGCCTGTCTAGATATATAACCTTTTTTCTGTTTATAAAACTGGAAACTCAAGATAAAACTTCAGCTGAATTTCTCAAATTATGGTTCATTGTCTCTTGTACCTCTCTTTCCCCACTCTGAGATTAGCAGGGGGAAATATTATATGTGTAGGAAACATGTACCATGGCACAGAGGCTTGAGGGAACAAGAAGCTGTTGAGGAATTCTTAGCAGTCAAGTGTTGGCTCAAAAGGAGAATACTGGGAGGAATGCAGAGAATAGAATATAGGGGCACATGAGAGAGATGTGGATACAAAGGTAAGTAGAAGTTAGTTGTGCAGAGTTACATAGTACAGCATAAGAAGTTTGAACTTTACCTGAAGATCAAAGAAAACCCATTGTTGGGTGTTAAGAATAGCATGGACAGTTGAGATTTAAAAAGGTCTTTTTGAATGCTGCTAGTAGAACAGAATGGTGAGGAGTAATACTAGCAGCAGGGAGGTCATTAAGGTGGTCTAGTTTAAGCAATAAATCAAGTTCTAGACAAAGGTAATTATTCCTGTTTCAGAACCATGTTTCGGCTCAATAGGGTAAAGAGAGGGGTTTTCAGAAATTCCCAAAGTCATCCTAAAAGAAGTAGGTAAAGTCCTGAGGAGTACATTCCACATTAGCCTTGGAACTAGTGACTACTGCTCTAAACCCTATTCCAAGACTTTCCTCAAAGCATCCATGGTAGTACTGATGAACCTGTTTGTGGAGGCTGGACTCTGGAAAAAGATAAATACACCCATTGTATAATCCTGGAAACTGCCTCCAGATGCCACGTGGCCTGGCTAGAGTTCAGGGCTTGGGAGTGTTTCCTCTTTTGGGTCCCATTTGCAAAGCTTCTGAAGATAAAGTTGTCCCTCCATAGGTCTCATTCTATAGGAAGGAGGGGCCTCCAGCCCTGAGTAGGCCTTTGATATGCCCTAAATCACGGTAGCAGAGGCTCTAATCACTCCAAATCTGCAAGATAAAGACTAAATCTCAGAGTAGGACAGCCTTCTGTTTACTGACTGTTGTTATTCTGATGTCACTCTTGGTAAGGGTTATAAAAATAAATAATTGCAATAGAATTTTCAAGAGTAAATGTTATTGGTATGGGTTGAAAAAACAAAAAATAATTGCATTAATGTGTAGAAATGATAATATTAGGCTATATAATTCTCTCTGCTATAGTAACTGCAGAATGCAAAGATAATAAATACAACATTAAAGGTTGACATGAGGACTGGGCAGAGCAAAAGCTTAGTAATTGCCATGAAAACTTTACTTACCATTCAAACTGTCATTGTCTCCACACAGACTGAAAGCAAGTGTTTGAAGCAAGTGTTGAAGGTACTGTGATATGCCTATGGATCCCCTGGAGATTTTGTTAAAATTTAGATTCTGATTCAGAGGGTCTGAGGCAGGCCTGAGATGCTGCATTTCCAACAAACTCCTGAGGGATGCTTCTGCTGCTGGTTCCTGGTTGTAGCTGGAGTAGCAGGGACTGCTTCTGCTGGTGGTTCCTGGTTATAGGTGGAGTAGCAGAGACTGAACAGGGCATAAATACAAGCCTAAATAGGCAAAACCAGGGCAGCTAGCTGGTGCCTGATGGGAAATGCCCAGGTGGGAGTGCCATCCTTGGGCACCAGGTAAATAATAATGGTCACAATAATGATCACAGTATTAGGTTTATAGCTGGGATTCCAAGGTTCCAATCTAAAGTACTTTTCTTTACTTATGGAGTTCTGGACTGGAAAGGCAGATATGTAAATCAAGTGGATGAAGATGGAAGTAACAGCTCTGTTACTGGTAGAGCTTGGATGAGAGGTCTTGGTTTAGATGGATGGTCACTGTGGGTTTGACAGTCTCTTCCCTAATTCTGCAGATGAGCCCACCCAGGCATTAGCACAGCTGGTCAATTCCCTCTTTCTCCTGAGGGCTAGGCTTCTTTCTGATTGGCAGAAGCAGATCATAAGAGCTTAACTGCATCCTGGAACAGAAAAGGGGAAGGGGGCTGCTCAGTAGGGAGGAGATTATAACTTTTTTTTCCCATGATTATCTTCCTCTTCAATTACATATACTCATACACCCATATATGCACTAAATAGACTTTTTTTCTGAGGGCAAGGACTTAATATCCCTTGTTCACCACAGTAGTTCTTATTAGAATATTGCCCAATGCCTAGGAAATGCTCAAAAAATACTTGCTGAATGGTTGATTTCAAGCTTCATAGCATTGTGGTCTGAAAGTATGCATGGTATAATTTCAATTCTTGTAAACTTATGAAGGGCTGTTTTGTGACCCAGTATATGATCTATCTTGGAGAATGTTCCATGTGCACTCGAGAAGAAAGTATATTCTGTTGCTTTGGGATGCAGAGTTCTAAATATATCTGTCAAGTCCATCTGATCCAATGTATCATTCAGGGCCCTTGTTTCTTTATTGACTGTGTGTCTAGATGATCTATCCATTTCTGTAAGTGGGGGGTTAAAGTCCCCTGCAATGACCACATTCTTATCAATAAGGTTGCTTATGTTTATGAGTAATTGTTTTATATATCTGGGGGCTCCGGTATTCGGCGCATAGACATTTATAATAGTTAGCTCTTCCTGATGGATATACCCTGTGATTATTATATAATGTCCTTCTTTATCTCTTGTTACAGCCTTTAATTTAAAGTCTAGTTTGTCTGATATAAGTATGGCTACTCCAGCTTTCTTTTGGCTTCCAGTAGCATGATAAATAGTTCTCCATCCCCTCACTCTCAATCTAAAGGTGTCCTCAGATCTAAAATGAGTCTCTTGAAATACTTGCTGAATGAATGAACCCTCACATAATCCATCAAGGTAGATATATTTGTCCCCATTTTTCTGATGAAAAAACAGAGGCAGAGAGTGGTGAAGTAACATACACAAACAACCTGATTTTTCCCAGCCTCTGAATCACTCAATCTCACTGCCCTTTTTTCATAGCTTTCCAACTGCCACCACATGACAATGTCTGCTCAACCAATAATACCCAGCATACATTTCTCCCTTCCCTCTTTCTAACAGAACCCCAGATTTTCTTTTTAAGTCCACTCCTTCCACATTGAACATATATGCCTCGAATGAACCTGATGCTTTTTAGCACCTAATGCACACTTGATTATTCTGAGGTAGTCTATTCCCCTTTACCCTGATTAGTTCAGAAATGGGAATGAGAAATGGAAAATTGGCTAAGGGATTCCAGGAGAGTTCTTGTCCATTCTTCTGACAGAATTTCTGCCAATGATGCTCTCCTTCCTTCTGAATGCAAGTGAAAAAGCAAGTAATACCACTTAACAGCATAAACTGTACTATATATAATCCAAGAGGAACCAGCAATAAGATGAAGCCTATGGATAACAAAGTGGGAATAAATGGAGTCCCGAATGACATCAGTAAATCACTGGATCAGCTAGCCCTAAAACCCACCTTACCTTTGCATCATTATGATTGATTAACTTCCTTTTGTTTGAGTGAGCTTAATTTTATTTTCATTTATTTAATGCCAAATGCACAGTAGATGATACATAACAATCTTATCTCTGCTTCTTTCTACAGGGAGAGGGTGAGAGAAGGACATAATCTGAAATACTATTCATCAGACTCTGACTTATTCTTGTCCTGAACACCTTGGATTTCTCTTTCTGTCATCTAGAATTATAGGGTGACAAAATATATTCTTCTTAGACTTCTTTGAGAATGTATAATTGCTGAAAGTGAATGTGTATGGGGGAAAGGATGGTCAAAATCTTTCCAGCTTTACATGTCCATCAGCCACTTGCTAAAACATTTTAGGGGACTTCACTTTCAATATATCTTACTAATAACTCACGTTTACCTCTTCTCCCTCCCCAAATCCCACTGAAGTTGTCAGAGGAACTTAAAAATAAGAATAATGCCATAGCAGCATTAGAAATCCTTGAAGAGTGCCATAAGTAGTCTAGAACATGGAGCAAATTTTGGAAGCTAGAATTCAAATGGGATAAAATTAATGATGATAAAATTAATGATGAAACAGAAATGAGTAAACTAATTTTCCATTTAGGTGAGAAAGAAACCTCTGAACTTGTGAAGACCTAAAGATTAACTTCATTATGTTAGAGGAGGACATTTAAAAGACACACCTCCAGTTGACCTGTGGGCTGATCCTGCTTAATCAGAAATTCTTTGCCCCCTTCCCTGTCCTTGGAATGTCCAAGGGTTACACTTACCTTTCCCACTCCTAGAGGCTGCTCCAAGGACATAGCCTTAAGGTAGTAATGTGGTGTTGAGAACACCTATACAGTATATGTCACTATACCTAGTTAAGACCTCTATATAAACTTTTAAGATTTAGCACACAGGTGTGGGGATCCACTTATCTTGCTGCCACCCAACACAAGCCTCCTATGTAAGTTCTCTTTGCTTATTAAAACTACCACTTACCAACCTGAAGTGGCCTGCTTTTTCCTTTGGTATCTTCCTGCCCTCTGAGTACAGAAGCCAGTTTCAGATTATACTTGGGAAGCAAGGGGGTTGCAAACCAACAATTGACAAGCCAGCCAGGAGACTAAAGCAATGGGCCTTGGAAATGAGGCATCTGCAGGGGAAATCCTGAGTTAGCTAGCCACCTCAGTGTGGGAAAGGGTGGCCCATATGGTAACTGCCTTTGGACTACTGCATGAGTATGGAGATGTCCTGAAAACACCAGCCAGTCCAATGTGCTTGTTGGAGAAACTGTACAAAGTGCACCACAGCAGAAAAGGAAGTGCATGTTTGCCACAGGGGGTTTCCTCTCCTGTGGGCAGTTCAGCTGGTCACTGATGCCTGACTACAGCCTAAAGCTGAGGTCAAGAAGTTAGAAGAAGAGCTGAGGTTAGAGAAGGATATGCAGGTGTTCACTACTTTGCTAGCTTTGGGGCTGGCAGACAAGGTGGGAAAGCAGGAAATATATGAGAGGTCTTAAAGTGCCATTCTACAAGGCTACAAGGGCCCAAGATGCCTCAAATTAAGACCTCAGTGGTTGTTATGGTTGAATAATATTCCATTGTGTATATACATCATATCTTCTTTATCCATTCATCAGTCAACGGACATTTGTGCTCTTTCCATAATTTGACTATTGTAGATAATACTTAGCCATACAAAAGAATGAAATCTTATCATTTGCAATGACCTGGATGGAGCTAGGGAGTATTATGCTAAGCAAAATAAGTCAGTCAAAGAAAGACAAATACCATATGATTTCACTCATATGTAGAATTTAAGAAACAAAACAAATGAGCAAAGGGTAAAGAAAGAGAGGAAAGCCAAGAAACAGACTCTTATTTATAGAGAACACACTGATGGTTATGAGAGGGGCGGGGGTGGGGGGATGAGTGAAATAGGTGATAGGTATTAAGGAGGGCACTTGTGATGAGAACCGGGTGTTGTATGAAAGTGTTGAATCACTATATTGTACACCTGAAACTAATATAACACTGTATGTTAGCTAACTGGAATTTAAATAAGAACTGTAAAAGATCTCAGCAGTTTGGGGATGCAGTTTTATTGGGATGCAAATAAGTAAAATCTTTGAGAAAGTGATGAAAATGAAAACCAAGAGGATGTCATGATAATTAATGAGGAAACAGACAAAACTCCCCATGCCTTTTGACCCCCAATACAAAAGAAAACTTTAGTCATTACCCCAAAACTCCTAGAAGAAAACTTTCATTTTTTTCTCCAACCCTTGAAGTTTTAAATCTCATCATGTCTTTGAAATGAAACACTCCAGGAGATAACCAAAACATTGCTTAGAGACTAAAGAAAAAAAGGGGGGGGGTGCTTTTTAAAATACAGACTGCTGTAGAAGTTGTCTTGCCCAAAATCTAGTCCACGGTCATTATAGGATCACAAATATCAATAAAAAGTTTTAGCCATGTGGGTGGGTACCTGAAACATGGCCAGTTTTGGAATGAAAGCAAAATGGATATAAAAAGTTGCAGAAGGTTTGTGGAAAAGAAATATTGAGAGAAAAATTATATACAGTAAAGCTAAGATTGGAATGGATCTATGTAAGTTAAAAAGAAAAGAGTTTTAATATCGAACATGCACTGGTGCAAAATTAGAATTTGGTTTTCTCTCTCAAGACAGTTTTCTTAGATTATTGGTGCGCTCTTAATAAGAAATTGTATATAAAGTTTTTTTTTACCTTTAATGTAATCTGCCTAGAAAAGAAAGATTCTGTGTTTTTTTAATCACGTCTTTGATTACTTATGAAACTGAGTCTTCTCTATTAAAAGAATTAATATTTTTTGCAACTATGTGACCTTTTGCATATGTTAAATTTTGCATTTTGTTAAAGTTTTGTATATGTTAAAATGGGAAGCACTGTCAAATTAGAAGTGATGCTAAGCTTTCTTTAGGCTATATTTCTATGAAATTTATAAAAATCTGATATGTTCTGATATAATGGTATCAGTCATATTTTTAAAATGTATGTCACAGAAATAACCAAATTCCTTTGTCAATTGCATTATAATGAACTCTCATCAAATCTTTAACCATGGCCATTTTTAAGTCTTATGTCATTTGCAGACAGTTATCGTTTTACTCAGATACTTGGTCAGTGCTCTTGCCAAAGTGCTTCATTTTGAAGAGATTCAGGCAAACGACTTTGAAAAGTACAGATTTCTGATAACTAAGATCAATTTGCCTTCATGTGGGAGGGATAATGATGGACCTTTTCAGGGCTCCCCCAAAGCTACATGCATAGCCTTATCATATGTCATGTGATGGTAGCCCAAGACCTGTTGCTGTTCTTCCCCACACCAGTAAAGGGAACCCATTACTTTGATGATATATGTTAACATGTGAAGATTTGTGTCCACTGTAGGACACCCTTCAGGTTTTGCTAGAGCATCTGTGAAGGGGAGGATGAGCAGTGAACCTGCAGAAAATTCAAGGCCCAGGCCCCACCAGGTTTTGGGAGTCTTCTGGTTGGGTAACATTCATGTTGTCCAAAAAGCTATGATTGATAAAGTGCATGATTATCCAACCCCTAAGAATATGAAAGAGGTGCAAGCCTTTGTAGGGGTTTGGGGGCTTTGGGAAGACCTTTACTCTCCATCTAGCACAGTGCCTCCATCCTTTATACCACCTCATAAAGAAAGGGCGCCAGGATTCCTGTGAAACCAGGAATCAGAGCAGCAAGCTGTCTTTGAGAAGGCAAAATACTAAGCAAATTAAAGCTCTGGGCATCTCCCAAGGAGAGCTACCATTTCAGTTAGATGTGTCTGTGACTCTAGAACATATGGGTCAAGCACTGTGGCAGAGTCAACAGAAGGGGAGGTGGCTGTAAGATTATAAGAGCCTGTCATGAGGAATGGAGTATTAGCAAACAGCATCAAAAAGACATGGCCTCCAGTTGACCTATAAGCTTAACTCAGGTGATCAGAGGCTCCTTACCTCTTCCCTTGTCCTTGGAATAAGGGTTCCCCTTGCCTTTCCCAATCACAGAGGTTACTCTAAAGACATAGCCTTGAGACAGTGGTATGGTGTTGAGAACACCTGCACCCTAAAAGTAACTAAACCTAATTAAGGCCTCTATATAAATTTTTAAGATTTGGCAGATGGGTGCAGAGATCTACTCATTTTGCTGCTACCAAACAGGAACCTTGTATGTAAACTCCCTTTGCTTATTAATAAAACTGCCACCTACTCACTTGCAGTAGACTGCCTCTTTCTTTGGTCTTTCCCTGACCTCCATGTTTGGGGATGAGTTTCAGATTATACCTGGGAAGCTCCCAAGGAGGCTACAAAACCAACACATTGATAACCTGCTATCAAAGCAGTTGATTGTATTATTTTCTTCAGTTAAAGCTTCAGTCTGCTGTAGCAGTTCTGCAGGTATCTTCAACATGCACAAGGGATATAGAGGCCTGGCAATGGTTGCCTCCAACATAGACAGTATTATATAATCAGAACCCTAAGTCAGTGCATAGGTAATAGGGAATTTTACTTATTTCATGGTAATATACAGCTATTAATACTGATCAGTCTGGATCAGTGCTTCTCCACTGTCTTTGCTTATTATACACACTTAGATAGCTATAAATACTGACACTGAATAGTGGTTACCTTTGGGGAGATATTAAGTGGGAGGGGCAAAAAAATGGGTTTTCTGGAGTTCTAGAAATGGCATATATAAAGGGTCAGACATACTTATATACATATTGCCCATAGCTGCTTTTCAGTTACAAGAGTTGAGTAGTTGTGACAGAGTGGCTGGACATTTAGCCTTTTCCAAAAAATGTTTGCCAACCTTTGGTTTATATCTTTTTTTGTGCGTCTGTTTATGTTATTTTTTTATTTTTATTTATTTTTATGTTTTAAATTATTATTTAATATGAAATTTATTGTCAAATTGGTTTCCATACTACACACAGTGCTCATCCCAACAGGTGTCCTCCTCAATACCCATAACCCACCCTCCCCTCCCTCCCACCCACCCTCAACCCTCAGTTTCTTCTCAGTTTTTAAGAGTCTCTTATGTTTTGGTTCGCTCCTTCTCTAACCTCTTTTTTTTTTTTTCCTTCCTCTCCCCCATGGTCTTCTGTTAAATTTCTCCAGATCCACATAAGAGTGAAAACATATGGTATCTGTCTTTCTCTGTATGACTTATTTCACTCAGCATAACACTCTCCAGTTCCATCTACGTTTCTACAAAAGGCCATATTTCGTTCTTTCTCATTGCCACGTAGTATTCCATTGTGTATATAAACCACAATTTCCTTATCCATTCATCAGTTGATGGACATTTAGGCTCTTTCCATAATTTGGCTATTGTTGAAAGTGCTGCTATAACAATTGGGGTACAAGTGCCCCTATGCATCAGCACTCCTGTATCCCTTGGGTAAATTCCTAGCAGTGCTATTGCTGGGTCATAGGGTAGATCTATTTTTCATTTTTTGAGGAACCTCCACTGATTTCCAGAGCGGCTACACCAGTTTGCATTCCCACCAACAGTGAAAGAGGGTTCCTGTTTCTCAATATTCTCTCCAGCACCTATCGTCTCCTGATTTGTTCATTTTAGCCACTCTGACTGGCGTGAGGTGATATCTGAGTGTGGTTTTCACTTGTATTTCCCTGATGAGGAGCGACGTTGAGCATCTTTTCATGTGCCTGTTGGCCATCTGGATGTCTTCTTTAGAGAAGTGTATATTCATGTTTTCTGCCCATTCTACACTGGATTATTTGTTTTTCGCGTGTGGAGTTTGGTGAGTTCTTAATAGACTTTGGATACTAGCCCTTTGATATGTCATTTGCAAATATCTTTTCCCATTCCATTGGTTGCCTTTTAGTTTTGTTGATTGTTTCCTTTGCAGTGCAGAAGCGTTTTATTTTCATGAGGTCCCAATAATTCACTTTTGCTTTTAATTCCCTTGCCTTTGGGGATGTTTCAAGTAAGAAATTGCTGTGACTGAGGTCAGAGAGGTTTTTCCCTGCTTTCTCCTCTAGGGTTTTGATGATTTCCTGTCTCACATTCAGGTCCTTTATCCATTTTGAGTTTATTTTGGTGAATGGTGTAAGAAAGTGGTCTAGTTTCATCCTTCTGCATGGTGCTGTCCAGTTCTCCCAGCACCATTTGTGAAAGAGACTTTTTTCCATTGGATATTCTTTCCTGCTTTGTCAGAGATTAGTTGGCCATACGTTTGTGGGTCTAGTTCTGGGGTTGCTATTCTATTTCATTGGTCTATGTGTCTGTTTTGGTGCCAATACCATGCTGTCTTGATGATTAAAGCTCTGTAGTAGAGGCTAAAGTATGGGATTGGGATGCTTCCTCCTTGGGTCGTCTTCTTCAAAATTACTTTGGCTATTCGGGACCTTTTGTGGTTCCATACAAATTTTAGGATTGCTTTGATTTATTGTAGCTTTGAGAAAAATGCTGGTGCAATTTTGATTGGGATTGCATTGAATGTGTTGATAGCTTTGGGTAGTATTGACATTTTAACAATATTTATTCTTCCAATCCATGAGCATGGAATCTTTTTCCACTTCTTTATATCTTCTTCCATTTCCTTCATAAACCTTCTATAGTTTTCAGCATACAGATATTTTACAACTTTTGTTAGATTTATTCCTAGGTATTGTATGATTCTTGGTGCAATTGTGAATGGGATCAGTTTCTTCATTTGTCTTTCTGTTGCTTCATTATTAGTGTATAAGAATGTCACTGAATTCTGTACATTAATTTTGTATCCTGCGACTTTGCTGAATTCACGTATCAGTTCTAGCAGACTTTTGGTGGAGTCTATGGGGTTTTCCAAGTATAATATCATGTCATCTGCAAAAAGTGAAAGCTTGATGTCATCTTGCCAATTATGATGCCTTTTATTTCCTTTTGGTGGAATCTATCAGGTTTTCCATGCATAATATCATGTCATCTGCAAAAAGTGAAAGCTTGACTTCATCTTTGCCAATTCTGATTTCCTTTTGTTGTCTGATTGCTGATGCTAGCACTTCCAACACTATGTTAAACAACAGCGGTGAGAGTGGACATCCCTGTTGTGTTCCTGATCTCAGGGAGAAAGCTCTCAGTTTTTCCCCATTGAGGATATTAGCTGTGGGCTTTTCATAAATGGCTTTTATGATGTTTAAGTATGTTCCTTCTATCCTGACTTCCTCAAGGGTTTTTATTAAGACAGGATGCTGAATTTTGTCAAATGCTTTTTCTGCATCGATTGACAGGATCATATGGTTCTTTTATTTTATGAATGTGATGAATCACATTGGTTGATTTGTGAATGTTGAACCAGCCCTGCACCCCTGAATGAATCCCACTTGATCATGGTGAATAATTCTTTTATATGTTGTTGAATTCGATTTGTTAGTATCTTGTTGAGAATTTTTGCATCCATATTCATCAGGGATATTGGCCTGTAGTTCTCTTTTTTCACTGGGTCTCTGTCTGGTTTAGGAATCAAAGTAATACTGGCTTCATAGAATGAGTCTGGAAGTTTTCCTTCCCTTTCTATTTTTTGGAACAGCTTGGGAAGGATAGGTATTATCTCTGCTTTAAATGTCTGGTAGAATTCCCCTGGGAAGCCATCTGGTCCTGGACTCTTATTTGTTGGGAGATTTTTGATAACTGATTCAATTTCTTCTCTGGTGATGGGTCTGTTCAAGTTTTCTATTTCTTCTTGTTTGAGTTTTGGGAGAGTGTGGGTGTTTAGGAATTTGTCCATTTCTTCCAGGTTGTCCAGTTTGTTGGAATATAATTTTTCATAGTATTCCCTGATAATTGCTTGTATTTCTGAGGGATTGGTTGTAATAATTCCATTTTCATTCATGATTTTATCTATTTGGGTCCTCTCCCTTTTCTTTTTGAGAAGCCTGGCTAGAGGTTTATCAATTTTATTTTTTCAAGTAACCAACTCTTTGTTTCATTGATCTGCTCTATAGTATTTTTTAGATTCTATATTGTTTATTTTTGTTCTGAACTTTATTATTTTCTTCTGCTGCTCAGTTTGGGGTGTCTTTGCTGTTCTGCTTCTATTTCCTTTAGGTGTGCTGTTAGATTTTGTATTTGGGATTTTTCTTGTTTCTGCAGATAGGCCAGGATTGCAATGTATTTTCCTCTCAGGATTGCCTTCCCTGCATCCAAAGAGGTTTGGATTGTTGTATTTCCATTTTCATTTGTTTCCATATATTTTTTTAATTTCTTCTCTAATTGCCTGGTTGATCCATTCATACTTTAGTAGGGTGTTCTTTAACCTCTATGCTTTTGGAGGTTTTCCAAACTTTTTCCTGTGGTTGATTTCAAGCTTCATAGCAGTGTGGTCTGAAAGTATGTATCATATGATCTCAATTCTTTTATACCTAGTAAGGGCTGTTTTGTGACCCAGTATGTGATCTGTCTTGGAGAATGTTCCATGTGCACTCGAGAAGAAAGTATATTCTGTTGCTTTGGGATGCAGAGTTCTAAATATATCTGTCAAGTCCATCTGACCCAATGTGTCATTCAGGGCCCTTGTTTCTTTATTGATCCTGTGTCTAGATGATCCATCCATTGTTGTAAGTGGAGTATTAAAGTCCCCTGAAATTACTACATTCTTATCAATAAGGTTGCTTATGTGTGTGATTAATTGTTTTATATATTTGGGGGCCTCCGTATGTGATGCATAGACATTTCTAATTATTAGCTCTTCCTGATGGATAGACCCTGTAATTATTATATAATGCCCTCTTCATCTCTTGTTACAACCTTTAATTTAAAGTCTACTTTGTTTGATATAAGAATGGCTACTCCAGCTTTCTGTTGACTTCCAGTAGCATGATACTTCTCCATCCCCTCACTTTCGATCTGAAGGTGTCCTCAGGTCTAAAATGAGTCTCTTGTAGACAGAAAATAGATGGGTCTTGTTTTTTTATCCATTCTGATACCCTATGTCTTTTGGTTGGAGCATTTAGTCCGTTTATATTCAGTGAAAGATATGGGTTTAGAGTAATTGTGATATCTGTAGGTTTCATGTTTGTAGTGATGTCTCTGGTATTTTGTGGTCCTTGCAACATTTCATTCACAGAATCCCCCTTAGGATCTCTTGTAGAGCTGGTTGAGTGGTGATGAATTCCTTCAGTTTTTTGTTGGTTTGGGAAAACCTTTATCTCTCCTTCTATTCTGAGTGAGAGACTTGCTGGATAAAGGATTCTTGGGTGCATATTTTTTCTGTTCATCACATTGAAGATTTCCTGCCAATCGTTTCTGGCTGGCCAAGTTTCAGTAGATAGGTCTGTTACTATTCTTATGTGTCTACCTTTTAAAGTTAGAGTCTGTTTATCCCTAGCTACGTTCAGAATTTTCTTTTTATGCTTGTATTTTGCCAGTTTCACTATGATATGTTGTGCAGAAGATGGATTCAAGTTACGTCTGAAGGGAGTTTTCTGTGCCTCTTGGATTTCAATGCCTTTTTCCTTCCCCAGATCAGGGAAGTTCTCAGCTATGATTTGTTCAAGTACACCTTCTTCCCCTTTCTTTGTCTCTTCTTCTGGAATTCCTATGATACAAATATTGTTCTGCTTGATTACATCACTTAGTTCTTTAATTCTCCCCTCATACTCCTGGATTTTTTTAAACTTTTTCTCAGCTTCCTCTTTTTCCATATTTTATCTTCTAATTCACCTATTCTCCCCTCTGCCTCTTCAGTCTGCACTGTGGCCACCTCCATTTTATTTTCACCTCATTTATAGAATTTTTAAAATTCATCTTGACTATTTTTAGTCCCTTGATCTCTGTAGAAATAGATTCTCTGTTGTCCTCTATGCTTTTTTCAACCCCAGTGATGAATTTTATGACTATTATTCTAAATTCTTATTCCATTATATTGCTTAAATCGGTTTTGATCAATTCGTTAGCTGTTGCTACTTCCTGGAGTTTCTTTTGAGGAGAATTCTTCCGTTTCATCATTTTGGGTAGACCCTGCAGTGGCTCCAAACTGCAGGGCACTTCCCCTGTGCTGTCCAGAGTAACTTGGGTTGGTGGACAGGGCTGCAGTCAGACCCGATGTCTGCCCCCAGCCCACCGCTGGGGCCACAGTCAGACTGGTGTGTACCTTATCTTCCCCTCTCCCAGGGGCAGGACTCACTGTGGAGTGGTGGTCCCTGTCTGAGCTATTTGCACACTGCCAGCATTGTGGTGCTGCTTTGATGGGATCTGGCGTATTAGCTGGAGTGGATCGGCAAGGTGCACAGGGGTGGGAGGGGCAGGCTTAGCTCGCTTTGCCATTGGTAGTCCCCTGCAGGAGGGGCCCTGCAGCACCCAGAGGGAGGCAGGTCCATCTGAGGGATGGATCCATAGAAGCACAGCATTGGGTGTTTGCGTGGTGCAAGCAAGTTCGGTGATGGGAACTGGTTCTCTTTGGAATTTCGGCTGGGGGATGGGAGAGGGAAATAGCGCTTGCCAGCACCTTTGTTCCCCTGCCAAGCTGAGCTCTGTCTTCCAGGGCTCAACAACTCTCCCTCCCGGAGTCCTCTCGCCCTCCCAGCAGAGCTGTTGACTTTTAACATTCCAGATGTTAAGTCCCTCTGGCTGTCAGAACTTACTTCGTCTGGCCCCCCGCTTTTGCAAGCCAGACTCGAGGGCTTTGCCTTGCCGGGCAGGCTGCCTCTACATGACTCCGGCTCCCTCCTGGCAGTCCATGTAGCACACACCACCTCTCCATCCTTCCTACTCTCTTGTCTACGCTTGACTCCAGAGAGTCAGTTCTGCTAGTCTTCTGGTGGTTTTCTGGGTTATTTAGGCAGATGTGGGTGGAATCTAAGCAATCAGCAGGACACGGTGAGCCCAGCATCCTCCTATACCGCCATCTTCCTGTTTCTCTGGTTTATATCTTTATCTCAGTCATGGTGTGTTATGCCTGTATGTGTGCATGATTCAGATAAAGATTTATTGAGCTACACTAACAAATTTTGCATTATACCTTGCACAAGCTATACCCCAAAAAGCAGTAAATAAAAGAAAAATTCAAGTGCTTGGATACCACTTCAATGGTCTTATTTAATTGGCCTAGTGTACGGTCTGCACATCTGGGTTTTTTTTTATTGTTTTTTATTTTAAAAATTTGTTAATGTTTTTATTTATTTTTGAAGGAGAGAGAGAGACAGAGCACAAGCGGGGCAGGGGCAGAGAGAGAGAGAGACACAGAGTCCGAAGCAGGCTCTAGGCTCTGAGCTGTCAGCAGAGAGCCCGACGTGGGGCTCAAACCCACAAACTGTGAGATCATGACCTGAGCCAAAGCCAGACGCTCAGCTGACTGAGCCACCCAGGCACCCCATACATCTGGGTTTTTTAAAGTTCCCAAGGCAATTCTAATGAGCAAACATGGTTGAAAACCATAGTAGGATCCTCATTTATATGAACAAACAAGGATCACCAAGTGAAAGAGCGGTCCTAGACCGGCTGACTCCATTTTGTTCTGTGTCCTCCATCACCGGCCAACTCCATTTTGTTCTGTGTCCTCCATCTTGAGTGACTATGTCCCCAACATGGCCCCCTTTCTGGAAAAACCGCAGAAAGAAATTCCCGCTCAAACCTCAGACCACGCCTCCTCCCCTTGAGTAACTTCCTGCTCACCCGTTCAAACTTCCCATTCAAACCATGTCCGGCAACCTGTGCAACAGGACTCTGACCCTTCCCCAGCCAATCGGCTAAGGCCATGACCATCACCCCCCCCCACCTGCCCCTAGACCCCTATAAAACCTTTGTGCTTTTGAAACACGCACTCTCTCCCCAGCGTCTCACTGCTGCATTGGCGCAGGTAGGGGATTGAGCTTGAGGTAGCTCGAATAAAGGCTCTTTGCTTTTGCATTGGATTCAGCTCCCTGGTGGTCTTTGGGGATCATGAATTCTGGGCATAACATTTGGGGGCTCATCCGAAATCCCCAAGACCCCCGAGGGACCCCTGACCCAAAGAGCCTGACTGGCCACGGTTAGTGTCTGTTCGTTCCCTGTCTCTTCTGTTTGAGCTCATTTCTGAAATTCTGGTAGTGCCCGGCATGGTCTAAGTGGACGCACTGGAGGACCACGGGCTGGGAGTTTCGGAAGATGTTCTGATCTTCCCTTCTGGAGGGACGTGGAATCCCCTCAAAGGTCTGAGATGAGGCGGGTCACTCCCGCAGGTCAGCATGAGGCCATCGTCTAGCTTTCAGTTTGTCTTCCACAGAGTTGGAAGACTGTTTCTAGGGGCCCTCTGTTTGTCTGTTTCTGTGTTTCTCTGTTTTGTTCTGTGGACTTACTGGATGGACGTTATGGGACAGACTCAGACTACTTTTAAGTATTATGATTGATCACTTTAAGGATGTCAGGGAAAGAGCTAACAACCTCAGCATGGAAGTCCGAAAGGGTCGGTGGCAGGTTTTTTGTTCTAGCAAGTGGCCAGCTTTCAATGTCAGATGGCCGCCAGTGGGAACCTTCGACCTCCCTACCATCCACCGAGTCAGGGGTATCATCTCTCGGCCTAAGATGGGCCATCCTGATCAGCTTCCTTACATTATTGCTTGGCACAACCCTGTAACAGACCCACCCTCTTGGCTTAAGCCCTTCCTAGCCCCACGCCTTCCAGAGCCAAAACCCATTCTTGCTTTGCAGGGGACACAGAAGGAGAACAAGAAAAGTCTTACCCAGCCTTCAGCACCCCTCTACCCTGTCGTACAAGGAAGGACTGAAGAAGAATTAATTTTTCTTCCCTCGTATAACCCTCCTAGGATGCCGGAAGAACACCATCCTCCCCCTCCGGGGATGCAGACACTGTTCCGAGAGTGGGAGGCGGAAACGCCTCCTTCCTCCTTCCAGTGGGAAGCCCACCCTTTACCAGACAAAGGGCACAGAGGGAGCAATCCACCTCTGCCGCTGACTCCATTATTCTGCCCCTGCGAGCCACCGGACCCCCAGACGTGGAGGGGAATCAGCCCCATCACTATTGGCCTTTCGCCACTAGTGACCTCTACAATTGGAAAGCTCAGAATCCTAAGTTTTCCGAAAAACCAGCAGGGCTTATTGATTTATTAGACTCTTTTCTTTTTACCCATCAGCCCACATGGGACGATTGCCAGCAGCTTTTGCAGGTCCTGTTCATGACTGAGGAAAAAGAAAGAATCCTCAATGAGGCCTGAAAACTAGTTCTGGGCACAGATGGGAATCCCACCACCAACCAGGCTCAGATAGATTCCTCCTTCCCCTTAACTCGGCCCCAGTGGGATTTCAACACGGCAGAAGGTAAGGAGAGGCTCCGGGTCTACCGCCAGACTCTAATGGGGGGTCTCCGAATGGCTGCTAGGAAGCCAACCAATTTGGCCAAGGTAGGAAATGTGCAACAGGAAAAAGATGAATCTCTGGCTGCCTTTTTAGAACTGATCATGGAGGCATTCCGTACCTATACCCCCATGGATCCAGAGTCTCTGGAAAGCAAGGCAGCTGTTATCATGGCCTTTGTAAACCAATTGGCCATAGACATTAGGAGAAAATTACAGAAAATAGATAGACTAGGAGAAAAAAGTCTGCAGGACTTACTGGTGGTAGCTAAAAAGGTATATAGTAACCGGGAGCCTCCTGAGGACAAGAAGGCTTGCCATGGCGGCTGCCAGCAAACTCAAGACCTGGCCAGAATACTACTAGCTACCATTACTGACTCCTCCAAGGAGCAGGACCGCCATCTCCGGCAGCTGGCAGACAACTCAAGAGGAGGTAAAGGAACCACCAAGGGGGGGAAGTGGAGGCTGCAGAAAGATCAGTGCACATACTGCAAGGAGATAGGGCATTGGGCCTGAGATTGTCAGAAAAAGGCCGTCGGGAAGGGAAGCAAGACTGATGGACTAAAAGTCTTAGAGCTAGATGAACTGAGTGATTAGGGGAGTTGGGGTTCGGACCCTCTCCCCGAGCCCAGGGTAACTCTTAAAGTGGAGGGGACCCCTGTTGACTTCCTTGTCAACACCAGAGCACAACATTTGGTCCTCCGCACCCCACAAGGAAAGCTAGCCAGCAAGAAGTCCTGGGTACAAGGGGCAACTGGTATGAGGCAGTATTCATGGACTACCCAAAGAATGGTAGATTTGGGGACGGGATGGGTATCCCACTCCTTTATGGTAATACCGGAATGCCCCTACCAGCTGTTAGGATGGGACTTACTGACCAAGATTGGAGCTCAGATAACGTTCAGACAAGGGGGGCCTCAGATCACCCATGGCAAGGGCCACCCCATCCAGGTCCTGACCATGAAACTAGAGGATGAATACCGCCTCCACCAGGAGGCGCTCCCGAGAGAAGATAATATAGACAGATGGCTACAAGAATTCCCCTCGGTTTGGGCCGAGATGGGGGGGGGGGAATAGGGCTAGCCACTCACAGGACCCTGGTCCTGGTAGAGCTCAAGGCAGGAGAAGGTCCGGTAAGGATCAAACAATACCCCATGTCTCAGGAGGCCCGGAAGGGGATCCAGCCACACATCCGGAGACTACGAAGCCTAGGGGTACTAGTTCCTTGCCAGTCTCCCTGGAACACCCCCCTACTGCTGGTCAAAAAGCCTCACACAAATGACTACCGACCAGTACAAGACCTCCAGGAAGTAAATAAGAGGGTCACAGACATACACCCAACTGTTCCCAACCCATATACTCTCTTGAGCTCCTTGGTACCCTCCAGGGTCTGGTATACTGTACTAGATTTAAAGGACTCCTTCAGTCTGCCGCTGGCACCCCAAAGCTAACCCTTGTTCACCTTCGAGTGGCATGATCTGGAGGAGGGCTACAGCAGACAACTCACCTGGACACGGCTGCCTCAGGGGTTGAAAAATTCACCCACCATCTTCAATGAGGCACTACACCAGGGCGTGGGTGAGTACACAAAGGAGCACCCTGGCCTCACCCTCCTACATTACATAGATGACATCCTGATTGCTGCCAACATGGCCAAGGACTGTGAGCGAGGGCCCCAGGACCTTCTGGCTACCCTGGGGGCCTTGGGGTACTGGGCATCCGTGAAGAAGGCTCAGATATGCAGGGAGAGGGTAAGTTACCTGGGATACATCCTAGAGGGCGAACAGTGGCGGTTATCAGATGCCAGAAAAGAAACTGTCCTAAAGGTCCCTACTCCCACCTCCCGAAAGGCAGTAAGGGAATTCCTAGGATCGGCCGGCAACTGCCGCCTCTGGGTTCCGGGTTTTGCTGAGATTGCCAGGCCCCTATATGAAGCTACCAAAGAGGGGAAAACATTTAAATGGACTGAAAAAGAAGAAACTGCCTTTAATCAGTTAAAAAAGGCCCTCCTAAGTGCCCCAGCCCTGGGCCTGCCAGACATTACAAGACCCTTCCACCTCTTTGTAGATGAACACAAGGGAATAGCAAAAGGGGTTCTAACTCAAGCCTTAGGCCGCTGGAACCACCCGATGGCTTACCTGTCCATGAAGCTAGACCCAGTAGCTGCCGGCTGGTCGCCATGCCTAAGAATTATTGTAGCGACAGCACTCCTAGTCAAGGACGCAGACAAACTGACCCTAGGACAGGAGATCTGGATCACGACCCCCACATGCCATCAAAGGGGTCCTGAAACAGCCTCCTGATAGATGGATGAGCAACACATGTATGACTCATTACCAGAGCCTCCTACTCAACCCTCCACAGCTGCGGTTCCACCCCAGTGTGGCCCTCAATCCTGCAATCCTGCTGCCCGACCCTGAGCTAGGTGCTCCACTACATGACTGTGTGGGGATCCTGTAGCAAGTACATGGATTCTGGACGGACCTGACCGACCGGCCCCTCCCCAATGCTGAGGCTACTTGGTTCACTGATGGCAGCAGCTTTGTGTGGGACAGACACAGGTATGCGGGTGCATCGGTGGTCACTGAAATGGACACCATATGGGCAGAGGCTCTACCCTCCAGAACGTCAGCCCAGCGAACAGAGCTCATAGCCCTCACCAAGGCGCTAATGCTGGGGAGCTGGAAAACGGCTTAACATCTACACAGACAGCCGTTATGTGTTTGCCACAGCTCATATTCATGGGGCAATTTATCAGGAGAGGGGGTTACTGATGGCAGAAGGACGGACTATAAAAAATAAGCAGGAGATACTTGACCTGCTTATGGCCTTATGGCTTCCTGCCAAGCTGGCCATTATCCACTGCCAAGGGCACCAGAAAACTGATAACCCAGTGGCTAGAGGTAATCGAAAGGCTGACCAGGCAGCCAAGGCAGTAGCCCTTACTTCAGTCCCCACCATAACCATACAACTACTGGACCCGGGAGACCCAGTTCTACCAGCCCAGCCCAAATACTCCCAGGAGGAGTTACAGCGGATCAAGAAACTCCCCATGGCCCAGAAGATAAAGGGATGGTGGTATACACCTAACAAGGAGCTCGTGCTGCCAGACTGGCTCGGAGTCTCAGTATTAGAGCACATGCATAGGTCTACTCACATGGGGGCCCGAAAATTAAAAGACTTAATCCAACATGCCGGAATCAAGATTCACCAACAGGACACCAAAATAGAGCAAGTTGTATTTGCCTGAAAGATCTGCCAACTCACCAATGCGAGAGCCACATCAAATAAAAAAGGAACCAGGCTCAGAGGCACCAGACCGGGAGCCCAATGGGAGGTCGACTTCACTGAAGTTAAACCAGGAAAGTATGGTTATAAATATCTTTTAGTATTTATAGACACCTTCTCTGGCTGGGTGGAGGCATACCCAACCAAGCATGAAACAGTTCAGACGGTGGCTAAGAAGCTACTAGAAGACATCTTACCCAGAGGGCTCCAGAGGGCGCATGAGGACATTTGGCTGCACCTCTGTGCCATCTACAAGGCTGGCCCGACTCCAACACCTCATCAGTACAGGCCAGAAGACTGGGTCTACGTCAAGAGGCACCACCAAGAGACCCTCGAGCCATGCTGGAAGGGACCTACATCGTGGTGCTGACAACCCCTACCGCTCTCAAAGTAGACAGCATCGCGACCTGGGTCCATCACACCCACGTTCGGCCAGCGGACCCCTCCTCGATCTGGAAGGACTTTGTCACGCGATGGGCCATCAATCGGGACCAACACAACCCGCTCAAGCTTAAACTACAGCGCATTCGACCCACCTAATATTGGTAACTCTCTTAGCTCTGCTTGTCACTGGTCATGCTGCCGAGAGTCCCCACGCCCCCCAAAACATCACCTGGCAGATCATAGACACCAGCTTGGGGACAATACTTAATCAGACTTCCCAGAGCCACACCAGGGACACTTGGTTTCCAGAACTTTGCGTAGACCTCCAAACTCTGTTCCCCTTGTCACCATACACCCCCAGATTCCATGTGGAGAACCTTTATGTCTGCCCCAGCCACTCTTGCTTGAGCACATGCAGGGACACAGCTGACTACTTTTGCACCTCCTGGTCATGTGTCTCAACGGGGCACATCTGGTGGACCCCACCACGCACCAGAGATCTCACGTGGTAAAGCGGCCCAGTGGCCCCCAACCACCATATGCCTGGGGGTGAGGTAATCCCATAGTTATATCCTTTACAAGCCAAGGTAAAAAAACAATAGGATGGGAGAGTGGAAAAACCTGGGGACTCAGGATATATGACCAGGTTAGGCCAGGAGCCAAGGACAAGGGAACGTTATTTGCCCTCCGAATGCAAGCAACTCCTCTTGCCCAGCAGTCCCCCACGAGGGTAGGACCCAACCAAGTACTAGTTCCCTGACCTGCCCCTGCCCGGACAGCCATGCCCAGAAACACCCAGGCCCCGGCCACACAGCCCTCCATATTCCCTGTCCCTACTGGAGCGTCACCCGCATCTCCTGCCCCAGGTCACAACTTACTATCTGATGCAGACCTCCTGTGGAGCACGGTTGTCGGAGCATACCAGGTACTAAACACTTCTAGGCCCGACCTGACCAAGTCCTGTTGGCTCTGTCTAGATGTCCGGCCCCCATATTACGAAGGTATTGCCATTAAAGGCAATTATACAACAGCCTCCAACTCTAGCTCCTGCAGATGGCAGCAGGCTACTGCAAGACTAACCCTCCAGGCGGTAACAGGGCAGGGCACTTGCATAGGCCACGTGCCCCCCGGGCAGTCACATTTCTGTAATGAAACCCTAAGAGTCTCCAGGGAGACAGTGTATCTACTTCCCCCTGAAAATGCATGGTGGGCCTGTTCCAGCAGCCTCACTCCCTGCGTCCACTCCCAGGTCCTTAACTCCTCGAAGGAAAGCTTCTGCATACTCGTGCAGTTGATCCCCAAGTTAGTGTACCATTTGGGGGGAGAAATACTTAACAGGTTAGGCTCTGCTAACCCCCGAAGTAAGAGAGCCTATTACAACCTTAACTCTGGCTGCGCTCTTGGGACTGGGATTAGTGGGGGCAGGGACCGGAATATCCTCACTCATCATCCAGGACAAAAACTACGGAACCCTAAGGGCAGCCATTGTCTTAGACAAAGAAAGAATTGAGAAATCAATTTCTCATTTACAGGAATCCCTTACTTCCTTATCAGAAGTAGTACTCCAAAACAGAAGGGGATTAGACTTATTATTCATGCAGCAAGGAGGACTATGTGCAACCCTAGGGGAAGAATGTTGCTTCTATGTTGATCACTCAGAAGTCATAAAGAATCTATGGCCCTCATAAGGGAAGGGCTGCAAAAAATGAAAGTTAGAGAGAGAATAAGCTCAGTCTTGGTACGAGTCTTTGTTCAACTGGTCTCCCTGGTTAACTACCCTCATCTTGGCCCTTGCCGGACCCCTCGCCATCCTGCTCCTACTAGTAACCCTTGGACCCTGTATCATCAACAGACTGGTCCAGTTTGTCAGGGACTGCGTGGGGGCTGTCCAACTAATGGTCCTCCGTGCTCAGTACAAGCCCCTAATAACAGAAGAGGACAAAATAGAAATGCAGCCAGTCCCATGATTGGGTCCGCAAGCTACATGAGAAGGGGGGAATGAAAGAGCAGACCCAGACCGGCTGACTCCATTTTGTTCCGTGTCCTCCATCACCGGCCAACTCCATTTTGTTCTGTGTCCTCCATCTTGAGTGACTATGTCCCCGACATGGCCCCCTTTCCGGAAAAACCGCAGAAAGAAATTCCCGCTCAAACCTCAGACCACGCCTCCTCCCCTTGAGTAACTTCCTGCTCACCTGTTCAAACTTCCCATTCAAACCATGTCCGGCAACCTGTGCAACAGGACTCTGACCCTTCCCCAGCCAATCGGCTAAGGCCACGACCATCACCCCCCAGCTGCCCCTAGACCCCTATAAAACCTTTGTGCTTTTGAAACACGCACTCTCTCTCCGGCATCTCACCACTGCATCGGTGCATGTAGGGGATTGAGCTAGAGGTAGCTCAAATAAAGGCTCTTTGCTTTTGCATCAGACTCGGCTCCCTGGTGGTCTTTGGGGATCACGAATTCTGGGCATAATACAAGTATTTGAGGAAAATCAACCACATGAATGCAAGACATCAAGTGCACAAAACGAACCAACCCCTGAAGAAATAGTGAAGAAAAAAGAGAACTTAAAAATAGATGTAATTATTATTCTCTAAAAGTATAAGAGGATAGCACATTTGCTAAACAAGAGGAGCCAGCTTTGGAACGTTACTCAGAGAAACTATATATTTTCAACTAACAATCACTATTGTCAAAATGCCAGTAAAATGATTAAATAGCAGAAAGATAATATATTTACCACAAATTAGTGAACTGTAAAATTATTTGGTGTCATTCTCCCCATATGAGGTGCTAAAGTATAGAGGTGGGAGGAGCCTGGGTGGCTCAGTCAGTTAAGCATGATCTCAGGTCTCGATCTCATGGCTCATGGGTTCCAGCCCCACATCAGGCTCTGTGCTGACAGCTCAGAGCCTGGAGCCTGCTTTGGATTCTGTGTCTCTGTTTCTGTCTCTGTCTCTCTCTCTCTCTGCCCCTCCCTGACTCACCCTCTGAATCTCTCCCTCTCTCTCTCAAAAATAAACATTTTAAAAAATAATAAAATATTTTTAAAAAAAGAAAAGGATAGGAAGATTATGGCAGAAAAGTTAGGGGACTAGGAAGGAGGACAGCTCTAAGAAAAGCAAAAGTCTACCTAACAGGAGTTCCAGAAGAAGGGAACAGAGAGGATTGAAAGATTGAAATAATAGTGAATTGAATAATGAAGTAAAATTTCCCTGAATTAGGGAAAAGACTTTAATCTTAAGATACAAAGTGTCCACCTAATTAGATAGTGTTGCTCTGAGGAAAATATACCTATTTGAGGAGGGAAACTGGAAATGTTTGGTTGACAAAACTAGAATGTGCTAAACTGGTAGCTCAAGAGAGATCTAGAGAAAACAGATAATAAGCAGGCTTCAATATGTCCTTATTCCAGGGACCAAACGACTTGAATGTCCAGGTGAGACTTACCTATACAAATACTGCCAGGTGTTCTGATTTTAGGCTACTTCTTTATGTGAATTATATTGCAGTGAGAAGAGCTGTGTGTAAGTAAAATAGCCAGCAATTAGGAAAAGAAAATCACATGATCTATCTAGCTTCCCCTAGAGGACAATCAGGGCAACAGGTTTAGAGGGAATTGTGTAGTGGAGACAGGATAAGAACATATGAGTATATGCTTAGGCTATGTAAAAAGGATTTACTGAGCCCGTGTGGTCCCATAGAGAAAATTGTTCCTGTTTCTGCACAATTAGGGCTTGCTGAGCAAATCTTACTGAAACTTGGAACCTGGGATTTAAAAAAGGCAAGTATTGGAAGATAATTTACAACTGTATAGACAGAGAACTCCACAGAGATTTATCATCAGAGGAGTTACATTTTATTCCTAAATTGTAAAATTGGAGACAATGGTTTTATCTTTCCCCTAGAGAGATGTATTTACATTCTAAAAGGTTAGAGTAAGAACACCAGATCCTTTACAAGGAGCAAAGGTTTTTCTCCCTCCTTCCAAAAGGGACAGCCCCCCTCTCTCTTCTATGTAAATGCCTAGGTTCACTTCTTCTGCCTCCCTTGCCTGCAATATAAATTGTTTGTGTAGAGTGACATCCAAATCTCATCCTATCACCCCAAGTATAAGAAATTGGGTCACAGGAGAATTACAAAGTTATATGTGCTTGAAAAGCAAATAATGATTAATCTACTCTGCTCCAAAAATCTCATATGTACATTCAGAATAATATTAATAAGTAGGGTTATTAAAAACTTAACAGCCTAGGGGTGCCTGGGTGGCTTAGTTGGTTGGGTGTCTGACTTCGGCTAATTTGGTCATGATCTCAAGGCTCATGAGATGGAGCCCCGCGTCGGGCTCTGTGCTGACAGCTCAGAGCCTGGAGCCTGCTTCTAATTCTGTGTCTCCATCTCTCTCTACCCCTCCCCCATTCTCTGTCCCTCTCAAAAATAAACAAATATTAATTTTTTTAAATAAATTAACAGCTTACAAGCTCTGGACCTTCTTCAACTCTCATTAGCATGGTTATTGTGAGTATAAGTAGATCAGATGTTTGTGCATCCATTTTTTATTGAAATACCTTATTTTTTATTTTAACATTTTATTCCAGTGAAATTAACATGCAGTGTTAGTTTCAGGTGTATAACACAGTAATTCAACAATTCTGTACATTAATCAATGCTCATCAAGATTAACTGTACTCTAATCCCCTTCACCTATTACTCATCCCCCCACTCACATCTCCTCTGGTAACCATTACTTTCTTCTCTATAGTTAAGGGCCTTTTTTTCTTGGTTTGTCTTTTTTTCCCTTTGTTCATTTGTTTTGTTTCTTAAATTCCACATACAAGTAAAATCATATAATATTTGATTTTTTTCTGACTGGCTTATTTAACTTGGTATTATACTCTCTAGATCCATCGATGTTGTTGTAAATGGCAAGATTTCATTCTTTTTAAGGTTAAATAATATTCCTGTGTGTGTGTGTGTGTGTGTGTGTGTGTATACACACATACCACATCTTCTTTAGCCATTTATTTATTGATGGACACTTGGGTTGCTTCCATATCTTGGCTATTGTAAATAATTCTGCAGTAAACATGGGGTTTGTGTATCCCTTTGAATTAGTGTTTTTGTATTTTCAGAGTAAATATCCAGTAGTGAGATTACTGGATTGTAGGGATGAAGTTTTGGGGTGATGGTGGGGTGGTCTGGAGATGATGGCAAGAAAGAATTCTTGACGATGTCTTTGGTGCAAAAATGTGATTTTATTAAAGCATGGGGACAGGACCCGTGGGCAGAAAGAGCAGCACTGGGGTTGTGATGGGTAACTCATTATATATCCTCAGATTTGGAAGGGGTTAGGGATAGAATAAGTCTCTAAGGTATTTTGGAAGCAAGGTTTCCAGGACCTTGAGGGGCTAGCTATTGGTAGAGAAACACTATTTATTCCTGTTTAATAAAACCTCAGTCATGAGACACTTCAGATATATATGGGGTTGGGGGCATAAGCTTGGAGTATGATTGCCAGCATATATCTTGGGGCAGTTGACATAAAGGAAGTAGACTTATAGGATCCTCAAGGTTGGGATAATGTTAAGCCAAGATTCTCTTTTGCCCCTAGCAAAGTGTCATCATCCAGGCAGCTGAGCTCCTAGAGGGAGGTCACTCTGCTGGTTTCAAGAACTTGTCTGCGGCGCCTGGGTGGCTCAGTCAGTTAAGCGTCCGACTTCGGCTCAGGTCACGATCTCACGGTCCGTGAGTTCGAGCCCCGCGTCCGGCTCTGGGCTGATGGCTCAGAGCCTGGAGCCTGCCTCCGATTCTGTGTCTCCCTCTCTCTCTGCCCCTCCCCCATTCATGCTCTCTCTCTGTCTCAAAAATAATAAAAATAAACATTAAAAAAATTAAAAAAAAAAGAACTTGTCTATGGGCTGTAGGCAGTAAGGGAATTTAATTTTTCATTTGCCTTAGTTTCCCACATTACCATGGCAAACACGTAAACCTCTTTCCTTTGTTCTTAGGCAGCCAGGAGTGTCTGAGGAACACCATACATATCCCACCTGGGGTGGGGGGGCCCTGCCAGCCTGTATTTTGACCTCAGCCTACCCCACACTCCCTCATTAGTAGAGTAGTTCTGTTTTTAATTTTTGGAGGAAATTCCATACTGTTCCCCACAGTGGATGCACCAGTTTCCATTCCCAACAATTCAAGAGGATTCCTTTTTCTACATTCTCACCAACACGTGTTGTTTCTTGAGATTTTGATGTTAGCCATTCTGACAGGTATGAGATGATATCTCATTGTAGTTTTGATTTACATTTCCCTGATGATGAGTAATGTTGAGCATCTTTTCATGTGTCTGTTGGTCGGTTGTATTTTTTAAAATTTGTAGTGTGTGCACTAGTAATTTCAGAAAAAGCCTATGTGTCTATTTTCTAATTAGCCTTCTCCTAGGCCTTCTCTGGACTTGAAGGCAGTTATTTACTTTTTGTTGTTGTAGTAACAACTTTTAACATGATATTCTTTTAACAAAATTTTAAGTGTACAATAGAGTATTATTCACTATAGGCACAATGTTGTACAGCAGATCTCTAGAACGTATTCATCTCACATAACTGAAACTTTATACATTGAATAGAAACTCCATTTCTCCCTCCCCCCAGCTCCTGGCAGCCACTATTCTACACTGCTATTTTAGATACCTCATATGTACTAACTAGGATGCTCCAGAGAAACATAACCAATAGGAGATATAAAAAGTAAAAGGTGATATAGATGATTGATAGGTTTATTACAGAAATTGGCACACCAATTACGGAGGTTGAAAAGTATCACACTTTGCCATCATCAAACTGGAGCCAGGAAATTCAGTGGTATAAATCAGTCCAATTCCAAAGGACAGAATCAGGGGGCTGCTAATACAAGTCTAGAGTCTGAAGACCCAAGAACCCAGAGCTCTGATGTCCAAGAGTAGGAAAAGATGAATGTCCCAGCTCAAGAAGAGAGTGAATTAATCTTTCCTTTGCCATTTTGTTCTATTCAGGCCCTTAAAGGATTGAATGATGCCCACCCACATTGGTGAGGGTAGATCTCTTTACTTAGTTTATTGAATCAAATGCAAATGTATTCCAAAAACATCCTCACAAATACACCTATAAATGTTTTATCAACTGTCTGGGCATCCCTTACCCAAGTCAAATTGATGTATAAAATTCAGTGTTACATCATATACAAGTGGAATCATGTAGTATTTGTATTTCTGTGACTGGCCTACTTCACTGAGCATATCTCCCAGGTTTATCCATGTTGTTGCACAAGGCAGAATGTATATACACATTTTATTTATTCATTCATCCATGAACATTTAGGTTGTTCTGTATCTTGGCTACTATAAATAATGCTTCAATGAACATGGGAATGCAAATATCTCCTCAAGATCTTGCTTTCAATTTTCTTGGATAAATACCCAGAAATGGGATTGTTGGATCATATGGTAGTTCTATTTTTAATTTTTTTGAGGAATCTCCATACTGTTTTCCATAGTGACTAAACATTTTGCATTACTACCAGCAGTATGCAAGGGTTTCAATTTCTCCACATCTTCTCTAACACTTGTTATCATTTTTTATAATGGCCATCCTAACAGATGTGAGTTAATATATCTTTGTTGCTTTGATTTGCATTTCCCTCATGATCAATTATGTTTAGAATATTTTTATACATCTGTTGGTCATTTGTATATCTTCTTTAGAAAAATGTCTATTCAAATCCTTTGCCCATTTTAAAATCAGATTATTTGTCATTTTGTTTTTATTCTTCCTATTGAGCTATAGGAGTTCCTTGTATGTTTTGGATATTAACCCATTAACAGCTCTATGATTTGCAACTATTTTCTCCCATTCCATAGGTTGCCTTTTCACTATGTTAATTGTTTGATGTGCAGAAGCTTTTTAGTTTGATGTAGTCCCACTTGTTTAGCTTTGATTTTATTGCCTGTTTTTTGGTGTCAAATCCAAGAAATCATTGCCAAGACCAATTTCATGGAACTATTTCCCTCACTTTTCCATCTGCTTCTTAATTTCCAAAATAATGCCTCTCTTTTCCCTGTCAATACTCCTTTATCATTAAAGAAGAAAATGGTATGGGACACCTGGGTGGCTCAGTCGGTTAAGCATCTGATTCTTGATTTCGGCTCAGGTCATGATCTCACAGTTTGTGAGTTTGAGCCCTGCATCAGGCTCTAGGCTGATAGTGTAGAGCCTGCTTGGGATTCTCTCTCTCTCTCTCTCTCTCTCTCTCTCTCTCTGCCCCTCCCATGCTTTCTCTCTCTCAAAATAAATAAACTAAAACAAAAAAAGAAGAAAGTGGTAGTAAATATGTGTATTCAATCTGCCTTACTCTGCTAAAGCCTTAATGTTTGTTTTGAATTTCACATATATCTGAATTCACAAAGAAGTCAAACTATTACACTTCAGTTGCATGATGTTAGTGATAATAACAAAAAGAGTGATTATTTCTGAATACTACTATTTGCCAGGTACTATCTTGAGAACTTTGCATTCATTATCTTATTTAAGTCCCAAAACAACCCAAAGAGATTAGTATAATTATACCCCCATTTTATAAGGAAACTGAGGCTTAGAGATTAGACATTGATCCAGTATCATAAATCTTTTAACTGTGTAATTTTCCACAAGGAACAGAGTGAGTATTGACATATAGGTACTTCCATTTCAAATATCAATCTTTAACCACAATAAATCAATGCTTTTATGATAGCTTAAAGGGTTATATGTATACCACCAATGATATTAGTAGAGATTGGTTTTTCTGATAACCTAATAAGGCATATTTCTCAGCAGAGGTGATTTAAAGCAAAAATTAGAAGACTATAAATTATATCTTTTTTAACAGTAGTTTCCCTATTATATAGCTTCACATCTTTTTTCTTTTAAAATTTTTTTTTAACATTTATTCATTTTTGGGAGAGCATGAGCGGGGGAAGAACAGATAGAGAGGGAGACACAGAATCCAAAGCAGGCTCCAGGCTCCGAGCTGTCCACACAGAGCCCAATGCAGGGCTTGAACTCATTGACTGTGAGATCATGAACTGAGCTGAAGCCAGACACTTAACCAACTGAGCCACCCAGGCACCCTGAGAGCTTCACATTTTTAATATAGTCTAAAGAAGGAAAGAAACATCTCTCTTAACTAGAGTCCTCACAGTTTCTAGAAATGACTAAAAAATTACTCATTGTAAAGCAAATTACTTATTTTCCCAGGGTATTATACTTTAACTAGAACTACAAAATATCAAACTAAATAATGGTGGTAGATAGATAACAAAATTGCCAAAATACTCCAATCCTTCCTTTATTCAAGTTTTTGCAATGTGACTTTATAGCTTCTCCATCCAAGAAGTGGAGTCTATTTTCTGATACTTTAACCCTTTTTTTAAAAGTTTTTCAAATTTAATTTATTTTTTAATGTTTGTTCATTTTTGAGGGGGGGGAGAGAGAGGGGGAGAGAGAGAGAGAGAGAGAGAGAGAGAGAGAGAGAGAGAGACAGTACACAAGCAGGGAAGGGGCAGAGAGGGAGACACAGAATCATAAGCTGAGCTGTCAGCAAAGAGCCCAATGTGGGACTCAAACCCATGAACCATGAGACCCCATGACCTGAGCCAAAGTCAAATGCTTAACCAACTGAGCTACCCAGGTGCCCCTAAAGTTATTTTTTAAATTTTAATTCCAGTACAGTGAACATACAGTGTTATACTCAGTGCTCATCATGATAACTGCATTCTTTAATCCCCACCTATTTCACTGATCCCCCCCATTTTTATGTCTTTGAAGAAATGTCTGTTCATGTCTTCTGCCATTTTTTAGTTGGATTTTTTTTGTGTGTTGACTTATATAACTTCTTTATATATTTTGGATACACATCCTTTATTGGATGTGTCATTTACACATATCTTCTCCCATTCCATAGGTTGTCTTTTAATGTAGTTGGTGGTTTACTTTACTGTGCAGCAGCTTTTTATTTTGATGTAGTACCGATAGTTTATTTTTGCTTTTGTTTCCCTGGCCTCAGGAGGCATATCTAGAAGGATATTGCTATGTCAGATAAGTTACTGACTGTGCAAGATCTAGGATTTTTATGGGTTCAGGTCTCACCTCTAGGTCCTTGATACATTTTGAGTTTATATTTGTGTATGGTATAAGAAAGTTGTCCAATTTCCTTGTTTATGGTAGATTTGGAGCCTAAGGGTAATTTTAAGTCTTAAATAGTCACAGTAATTTATTCCAGGCTTCTTATCTATTTATTTTGATTCAGCTCCAAATGTCAACAACCAAACCACAATTCATTACTACACACACTTTTTTGTTTGCTATATTTATTTGCTTTCTTATGGTCCTGTCCCTCACAACTGAATTGTGAGTACCTTGAGCCTTTCAGGTTTTTATGGCAGAGCTAGACCCTAAGTTTATTTTCCCACAAACATTTGTCCAATATAAAAGATTTACTTGTGGCAACAGCCCTAATTTTTTTCTATGAACATTTATTTTGAATGGTGTCACTATTCCATAAGAGACAAAATACAAAAACATAATAGAAGAACAATATGTAAAATAAATACAAACATCTGAGTAAAATGTAGTGGTATGCTAGCTTAAACATACACACACACACACACACATATATACACACACACATGTATACATACACATATATATGCACACATATATACAGATATATATACACACACATATATATACACACATATATATATACACACATATATACACACACACATATATATACACATGTGTATATACACATGTATATACACACACGTATATACATATACCCATGTATATATATATGTGTGTGTGTGTGTGTGTGTGTGTGTATATATATATATATATATATATAATATTTTTTTTCTGCTGTCAGTGTCTACATAGGTTTTCTCTGGCTTATGTACCTATAATGCTTCCAGGCACAGTAAAAGAGCCCCAGGGCTTGGCTAAGCTGAGGGCCCTTAGAGGCTTCCTATAGGAAATTGCAGCTTCCCCTATTACTTGCTAGAGGCAGCTGTTCTTTTCTTTCTTTTTTTTTGTTTTTGAACTCATTTTTAAGTAAATTTTTTTGTTATTTATTTATTTACTTAGAAAGCATGAGTGGGGGAGGGGCAGAGAGAGAGGGAGAGAGAGAATCTCAAGCAGGCTCTGCGCCATCAGTGCAGAGTCTGATGAGGGGCTCAAACTCACAAACCCTAAGATCATGACCTGAGCCAAAACCAAGAGTCAGACACTTAACCGACTGAGCCACCTAGGCATCCCTAACTTATTTTTTTTTAATTCAAGTTAGTTAACATATGGTGTAGTATTGGTTTCAGGAATAAAACCCAGTGATTCATCACTTAAATATAACACCCAGTATTCATCCCAACAAGTGCCTTCCTTAATGCCCATTACCCATTTAGCCCATTGTCCCCACCCACCTCCCCTCTAGCAACCCCCAGTCTCTGTCTTTAAGAGTCTCTTATGGTTTGTCTCCCTTTCTGTTTTTATCTTATTTTTCCTTTCCTTCCCCATGTTCATCTACTGTGTTTCTTAAATTCTACATATGAGTGAAATCATATACTATTTGTCTTTCTCTGCCTGATTTATTACAAATGGCAAGATTTCATTCTTTATGATCGCTGAGTAGTATTCCATTATGTATGTGTGTATACATATACACACATTCACATACATATACCACATCTTTATCCATTCATCAGTTGATGGATATTTGGGCTCTTTCCATAATTTGATCTTTCCTTTGAGAGAACACAGTCCATTCAGACATTTTTAAAATGGTCAAATGGCCATGCCCTTGATTTAATCCTGATGTAAGGCTGTTTTAAGAAGTTTTATAACCAAAAACACTTTCTTTGTTTTACCTTTTATTCATTGAGGCTAGAAGCAATTGCTTCTTTCCATCATACAAGTCCTCACACTTTTGGACTCTATATTCCCTTTCATCACACTGCTTGAAAACAGACAATTCTTTTCTGACCTTAGTAATTTCTCGTAACAACTTGTCAAATGTGGTCAACAACGACTAACAGTGTCAACATTCTCTATTCCTATCTCTTCCCTTAGAGTTAAACATTCACTAGGTAAATTATCTGCCTTATAAATTAATGCAGGCAGTTTTAGCAAATATTTCATCCCTATGAAACATGGTTCACCATTCTTCCAGCACTTGATAAGTTTATTTTGTATCCACTATCTGGTACCTCAGCCAACGCTGCTTATTATTTGTTTGTTATGGTAATACTGTCCTGTTTTAATCTGAATAGGCTAGATTATGCAGGAAAAATAAACAATCCAAAAATGTCAGTGGCTTTAAACAATAAAAGATTTATTTCTTTCTCATACTGCTTGTTCAATGTTGGGCAGCCAGACCAGGCTTACAGAGGCTTTAGATCAATGTGGATTTCCACAATTACTATTGTAGAGAGAAGAGAATATGGGAAACTGTACTGCTCTTAAAGCTTCTCATGGAAATGATATGTCATTTCTTCTCAAATCTTAGCCAATATATTACACATGGCCACAGGTAACTTGATGGGGTCTGGGAAATACAATTTACCATATGCCTAGGAGAACCAGAAACATTTGGATGATGGCACTAATGACTTATCACAAGAAAACTAGACACATTCTAGATCATTTTTCAAATTCTATTGATAAAGGGGAAACAGTAATTTTCTACAGAGAAAGGTTACTTACAAAAAAAAAAAAAGTGAATCCAAGTCATATCAGACTTCTCATCCACAATGCAATATGTTAGAAACCATGGGGTAAGGTCTGTAAAATGTCAAGAGAAAAGGATTTTTAAAGTAGAATTCCTAGGGTGCCTAGGTGGTTCAGTGGGTTGAGTGTCTGACTTTGGTTCAGGTCATGATCTTGCGGTTCATGAGTTCAAGCCCTACCTCAGGCTCAGCACTAACAGCTCAGACCCTGGAGCCTGCATCAGATTCTGTGTCTCCCTCTCTCTGTCCCTCCCAGTTGTGCTCACTCTCTCTCTCTCAAAAATAAATTAAAAAACATCAATTAAAAAAATTAAACTAGAATTCCCTAGCTAGGAAAATTATCAATCAAGTATGATGGCAAATTAAAGGCCTTTTCATACAAAACAAAGACTCAAGAAACTGATAAGCCATGCAGTATCACTGAAATAATTATTCTGAAACATACTCTGGCAAAAGAAAAACAGAATTCAGGCAAAAGGAAGGCAAAATATAGGAAATAGTGATAAGCAAAAAATAAAACTTGCAGTTCACAATAGTTATTAACAATAAGGCTATAAAATCAATAATATTATGTAACAGTTTTTTAATGTTTATTTATTTATTTTGAGAGACAAAGAGCATGTGTGAGCAGGGGAAGGGCAGAGAGAAAGGGAGAGAGATAATCCCAAGCAGGCTCTGCATTGTCAGCACAGATCTCATGACCCATGAGATCATGACCTGAGCCAAAATCAAGAGTAGGATGCTTAACTAACTGAGCCACCCAGGTGCCCCTTTTATATAGTGGTTTATAAAATAGAAGGGATATACTATTAAAATATGATTTGAGATAAAAATTCAGTTGCTATCAATAAAACCTGGATAATGTGGGAGGGGCAGAAAATAAACAAAAGCTTATTTGGGAGAGAAACTAAAATTTGTTTAATATTCTTTGTTGATGGAGGTTGTAAATTTATACATATTTGCTAGAAATTTGAAGGTAACAACTTGCAGAATGGAAATGAAAAATAGAACTTACAAAACAGCAGATTATGGTAGAGAGGAGAAATATGATGCTACAAAGCTACCAAAATGAGAGAATAAGAAAACAGAGCAATTACATGGAAACCAAGATAAACATAAAAATTAAAACCAAGTAACAAAAATTACATCAGGAAAGTTCCATTTCTTGCACCGATAACATGAAGAGTTCCACGGATTTACTCCCCAGTAAAATTTGTGGAAATTATTTTTAAAACAATCATTTAAAATATTTGGAAATTGTTCTAGGGGCATATACAAATGAAGAAACACTTATTGAAACAAATTTACTGGCAGTAAGAACAATGAGAGTTTATGGCATTGACCATATGAACCATGACCCTCTCTCTTAGCCTCCCAGAACAGTGTGAAGGGAACCCCACTCCAGATGGATGCAGTCAAGAACATAGGGCTCCCTCTCCACCTGGCTCCCAGTTAAGGGCTTTGGTATCTCTCTGGCAGGGATGGAAATCAGAATTTCTCATCCCATCCCAAGCAACCTGTTGCAGCAGCTAAGTTCCAGTGAAGTGAGGTTAAGAAGTGGAGACTCCCTTCTTCCATCAAACCAACACTTGTGGAACAGTCTACCATAGGAAAAGTGTATTGTGAATACTGGGAACCCAATGTACTTCTCCCTGGCAGTCACCATTCCAGGAGAGACAAGTCAAAAATATCTGAGGCTACTGACCGCTTCCCCTCCATGGCACACACCAAGCTAGTAAAGCAGAGGTGTTATTAAGAAAGAAGTATTCCACTGTCTCTGCTTATAGCTCCAGAGCCATGGCTCAGAGATTTTGACAATGAAGAGGCAATCCATAAAAAAAGAGATCTCTGAACCTCTTTCTAAAGGAACTGACTTCAGTTTACCTCATTGATACAAACTATGGAGAAGTCCAAGCCTGAAAGCACTCTCAAAAACAATGGAGGTTTTGACGAAAAGTAAGTGGATATTGGTACATTCATTGCAGATATAAGGTAAACAGGAGATGTAACACTTATACACTAAAAACTACAAAACATTGCTGAAAGAAAAAAGAAGAAATAAATGGAAAGACATACTGTGTTCATTGATTGGGAGACTTAGTAGTGCTAAGATGACAGTGCAACACAAATTGAGCTACAGATTCAATATATTCCCTATTGACATTCCAATTGCTTTTTTCTTTTTGCAGAAATGAAAAATATAAAATTTCTCTGCCTAAAATTTTTATGGAGTCATAAAGGACACCGAATAACCAAAATAATCTTGAAAAAGAAGAATGAAGTTGGAAGACTCACATTTCCCAATTTTAAAATGTACTACAAATCCACAGTAATAGAAACAGTGTGGTCTTGGCACAAGGATAAATATATATATCAATGGAATTGACATGAGAGTCCAGAAACACACATATATCTATGTTCATTTGATTTTTGACAAGAGTGCCAAGACAAATCAATGAGGAAAGAATAGTCTTTTCAATAAGTGCTCCTAGGACAACTGGATAGTCACATGCAAAAAAATGAAGTTCGACCATTGCCTGACTCCATACACAAAAATTAACTTAAAATGGAACAAAAACCTACATGTAAAGCCTAAAACTAAAATTCTTAAAAGAAAACATAAGGGTAAATCTTCATGTGCTTGGATTTGACAATGTTTTCTTTGATAGGACACCAAAAACACAAACAACCAAAGAAAAAGTAGACAAGACTTCAAAAGGGCAGTATCAAGCAAGTGAAAAGATAATCCATGGAATATGAAAGATATTTGCATATCATGTGTCTGATGTCCTGTATCTAGAATACATGAAGAACACTCACAACTTAATAAGAAGTAACTTAATTTAAAAATGAGGATAGTATTTAAATAGGTATTTCTCCAAAGAAGATATACAAATGGCCAACAAGCACCTGAAAAGATGCCTAACATAAAAGTAGTCATAAGGGAAATGCAAATTGAAACCACAATGAGATACCACTTAACACTTATTAGGATGGCTACAATCAAAATGACAGATAATAACAAGTGTTGGTGAGCATGTGCAGTAATCAGAACCTTCATACACTGCTAGTGGGAATGTAAAATGGTGTGATTACTTTGAAAAACAGTTTGGTAATTCCTTAAAAAGTTAAACATAGTTATCATTTGACTCAGAAATGCTATTCCCAAGTATATGCCCATGAGAAGTAAAAATATATGAATAAACAACTTGTACATGGGTATTTATTTATAGTATCCAAAAGATAAAAACAACCCAAATGTCTGTCAATGGATGAGTGGATTTAGAATAGGTAGTATATCCATACAATGGAATATTATTCAGCCTTAAAAAGGAATGAAGTACTGATGCATTTTAAAACATGGGTAAAACTTAAAAATATTTTGCTCCATGAAAGAAGCCAGTCATAAAATATTGCATAGTATATGATTCAACTTACATGAAATGTCCAAAGTAGGCAAATCTATAGAGACAAAATGGAGATGAATGGTCTTCTATATTTAGCATGAAGGGGGCATGTTGGGGAGTAACAAAGAGTATGGAGTTTCTTCTGGGGTAATAAAAATGTTCTAAAATTAATTGATTTTGGTGATGTTTACATTATACAACTCTGGATGTACTAAAAATCATGGAATTATGCATAGGTAAATTGGATGGCATGTGAATTTTAAGGTACTATATCTCAGTAAAGTTGTTACAAAAATTTGCATTAAATATGTGCAATTTAAATGTAGTTAAGGGGTGCCTGGGTGGCTCAGTCAATAAAGCATCCAATTTTGGCTCAGGTCATGATCTCACAGTTTGTGGGTTTGAGCCCCGCATTGGGCCTTGTGCTGTCAGCTCACAGCCTGGAGCCTTCTTTGGATTCTGTATCTCCCTCTCTCTCTGCCCCTCCCCTGCTCACACTCTGTCTCTCTCTCCCTCAAAATAAACATTAAAAAAATTTAAATAAAAATGTAGTTTAGCTGATTAAACATATTCCATTAAAAGAAAAAGACACACATACTTATTAAAAAAAAGAAGTCTAGTTACACATAATGTCCATGGAATTGCTAAAACAAAATGATTAAGAAAGTAGGAAAAAAAACAGATGAAAAGTATACTTAAGGCAAATGCCAAAATAAGGAAATAATAGTAGGGAAAATAGTATCATCACACAGAGCAAAAGTCAATGTAAAATGTATTAAACATATTAAGGATTAGAAAAACTATTTCTAATATCTATTCACTAAACATATTGCTTTAGAATGTAGAAAACAAGAAAAAATCAGAAATACAAGAAAAAATGGACACAAACAATTATAGTAGGAAATTTTAGTAATTCTTTCTCAGAAATGAACAGGTTAAAGAGATAAGACTAATAATAAAAATATAATTTGATAAATATCATTTAATAAGTCTGAATTCACTTATGTACAAAAGCATAAAAATGCAAATATATATTGTAACAGACTGATACATTTGACTATCCAGTTAGTCTCCTATTTCCAGCCTCCCTTTCACCAAATGAGGCCATGTGACTAAGTTATTTCAAATGTCATGTAAGTAGCTGTGATGTGTACAAATTCTGCCAAAGTTAATGAAATTGGAAAAAAAAAAAAACTTGCCCTGAATATCCTCTTCATCCTTTCCCAATGCCTGGAATAAATATGTTCTTGAGTCCCAGCTCAAATCTTACAAACAAGGACATCATTCAAGTGATAGTAAAACAGCAAAATGGAAAAACTGCAGGTACAAGAATGACCAGGTGAAGAAAAGTTGTCCACAGACCTGGGTTACATCAATTAGGACTTGTATGAAAGAGAAATTAATGGCAATTTTTCTTAAGTCATAATGTTTCAGGCTTATCTTTCAGGTTATCTTTGATACAGGAGCTTGGGCTTACTATAAATAGATGATAGATAGATAATAGATGATAGATATTTAAATATACATAAATAGAGCTTTGTACCTAAACTACAAAAAGGTTTTTTGGACTGTTCATGGGATATTTGCAAAAGTTGATTTAGCAAACTAAAACTTCCTCCATTTTCCCAAATAGAAAAATACAAGCCATATTCTTGCATCATAATGGACAGCAAAAATAAGCAAGCATATGATAGACTGATAGTGAGGTAGATGGGTGGATGGATGATGGAGAACTGAAAGATGATAGATGGATAGATGGATGAATGGATGGATGGATGAATGGATGGATGATGTATTGATTGATAGATGGATTAGACAGATGATAGATAGATAGAGCACCTAGAAAATATCCCTATGCTTTTAAACAACTCTTGGGTAAAGAGGAAATAAAACTAAAATATCTGAATGTGTATGAAAGATAATGATATTACTACATATAAATAATCTATGGAATGAATAATCTATGGAATGCATGCAAATGATAATATTCAGAAAAAAATGTATAGTCTTAAATGCATTCATTAGAAGTTACTTCAAAACCAAAAAAACACTGAAGTTAAATAAATTAAGCATTCACTTCAAGAAGCTAGAATAAAGAAAAACAATATTAACCAAAGGAATACAGGACAAAGAAAATAATCAAAATAACCAAAGAAAATAGACACTAATGAAACCTAAAATACATAAAACAAACAAATAAATAAATGTAAACATCAAGGTACTTCTTTAAAATAATAAAACAAACCTCCAGCAAGTATTGAGAAATAAAACTCAAACAAAAATGAAAAAGAAGAAAAAAGGTCCTTGAACACAGTTGGAAGATGGCAGCATAGAGTAGAACCTAAGGCTTGCCTCATCTTGCAAATGCAACTGTATAACTATCAAATCATCCTAAATATCCCAGAAATTGACCTGAAGACTGGCAGAACAAACTCCACAACTAAAGGTAGAGAACAGGCCATATCAAATAAGGAAGTATGGAGATGTGGTTTGTGAAACAGATTTTGGCTGCATCTGCAATGGAGAGGGAACTGCAGTTGCAGAGAAGAGCAAGAGACAGACCAGCACACAGAGGGGGCACATGAAGAAAATGAAACCCCTTAGCAATTGGCTTGGACAGCAAGAGGGGCTGAATTTTGTGAGTTTTGGCATTCAGCAGGGCTTAAAGCCTAGTTTTAAAGGTCAGCAGGTTTGGCTGGGACAGAGCCTGGAAGGCATTGCACTGCTCTTGGAGAGAAGGTAAGCAAACAACCTGTGGACATACAGCATGGAAGCAGCAATCCAAAGATTGCCACAGGCACACAGTGGGAAGGTTATTCATTCATCTCAGAGCATATCCCAGAGAGACAGCATTCACAGAGAGACCCTTCCAGGAGCAAAGGAACTGGCCAGCACCACCATATCCCTCTCCCACCACTCAGCATAAACACAAGGCCACTTTCAGGAAGCAGCACAGTGCCAGCACTCACTACCTAACTTGCTTACACTAAGACCCACCTGGTCACTCTGGTGGAACCACCCGTCCTGGTCACAATTGCCTAAGTCCCAGCCTGGTGGGTCTCCTCCCCCAAAGGACAGGCCCAAATCACTGCTCACACTGCATCTTCTGATACAGGAGTCTATTGGCACCTCGGTTCCTGCAACAGTGGTAACAGATCTCATTTTACAAACAGAACAGAGCACACCTAGTTAAAACTCATCACATTCAGGGGCACCTGGGTGGCTCAGTCAGTTAAGCAGCTGACTTCGGCTCAGGTCATGATCTCACAGTTCATGGGTTGGAGTCCTGCATGAGGCTCTGTGCTGACAGCTCATAGCCTGGAGCCTGTTAAGATTCTGTGTCTCCCTCTCTCTCTGCCCCTCCCCTGCTGGTGCTCTGCCCCCTCTGTCTCTCAAAAATAAATAAAAACATTAAAAAAATTAAAAAAAAACCTCATCACACTCAGGTATGGGACTCAACACTGTCCACAACAGGCAAAGAGAGCCTCTGCAGATGACTGGCCTAAAGCAGCCAGGACATAACAGCAGAGTGCATGCAGCACACATTGAAGATACTCCTGGAAGCACAAGGCCCTGAGAAACGGGGGGCACCACAAGCAGGGCACTAAAGGAATTTTTTCTCATAAGGCCATTACTCTCAAGAACAGGAGATGCAGCTGACTTTCCTAACACAAAAGCAGGCACAGGGACTTAAACAAAACAGAAGATAGATAAATTTATCCCAGATGAAAGAATAGGACAAGGCCATGGTCAGAGATATAAGCAAAGCAGATATAAGTAACATGTCTGATAGAGGATTTAAAGTAATGATCATAAGCATATTCACTGGATCTGAGAAAAGAGTGGAAGATGTGATAGAGATGAAAGCACAGAGATAAGTTATAACATAGCAGATATAAAGGGATCAATAAACAAAATGAGAAACACATTTGATAGAATGAACAGCAGGATGTAAGAATCAGAGGAACAAATTAGTTACCTAAAAGACAAAGTAATGGAAACTAATCAAGCTGAGCAAAAGAGAGAAAAAAGAATTATGCAAAATGAGAACAGACTTAGAGAACTCAGTGACTCCATGAAAGGTAATAGCATTAATGTTATAGAAGTCCCAGAAAAAGAAGAGAGAAAAGGGGACAGAAAATTTATTTGAATAAATAATACTTAAAACTTCCCTAATCTTGGGAATAAACATATCCAGATCCAGGAGGCACAGAGAACTCCCATCAAAATCAACAAAAGAAGATGCATACCAAGATATATTGTAATTAAACAGGCAAAAAATAATATAAAGAAAAAATTTTAAAGTAACAAGACAAAAGAAGACAGTAATTTACAAGGGACAATCCATAAGGTTAGCAGATTTTTCAGCAAAAACTTTCCAAGTCAGAAGGGAGTGGCAAGATATATTCAAAGTTTTGAATGGAAAAAAACTATCTGCAGCCAAGAGTACTTTCCATCAACTGATGACTGGATAAATAAATTGTGGTTTATATACACAATGGAATACTACGTGGCAATGAGAAATAATGAAATATGGCCTTTTGTAGCAACGTGGATGGAATGGGAGGGTGTTACGCTAAGTGAAATAAGTCATACAGAGAAAGACAGATACCATATGTTTTCACTCCTATGTGGATCCTGAGAAACTTAACAGAAGACCATGGGGGAGGGGAAGGAAAACAAAAAGGGTTAGAGAGGGTGGGAGCCAAAACATAAGAGACTCTTAAAAACTGAGAACAAACTGAGAAGGGCGCCTGTTGGGATGAGCACTGGGTGTTGTATGGAAAACAATTTGACAATAAATTTCATATTAAAAAAATAATAAAAAAATAAATAAAAACTTAAAATCAAAAATTAAGGAAAAAGGGACATATATAAATATGATAAAGAATTTAAATATTAATGTAATAAACAACTTGTAGCCAGGAGACTTGAAAATTTACATTAAATAGAACATATTTTAGGAAATATATTACTAACATATTACCAAAGTTGACTGAAGAACAAAAAACGTACCTATCTTTTGACCTTGAAACCTTCCACTACTACGAATTCATTCTAAAAATTTACTCACATATATGCAAATCAATATACATTCAAGGTTACTGGTATTGCCAGGGTATGGAATAGCAAAAGAATAGAAATAACCTAATAACCTATTGAAGCTACACATTCCTCTCTGTTAACACTGGACCTCACTTAGTGCAGACGCAGACCCAGAAAGATTTTTTTTGTTAACATTTATTTACTTTTGAGATACAGAAAGAGACAGACATAAGCAGGGGAGGGGCAAAGAGAGAGGAAGACACAGAATCCCAAGCAGGCTCCATGCTGTCAGCACAGAGCCCAATGCGGGGCTTGAACCCATGAACTGTGAGATCATGCCCTGATCCAAAATTGGATGTTTAACTGACTGAGCCACACAAATGCCTCCCAGAAAGATTCTAATAGACTGATTGGCCTGAAACTCCAGTCTCAGAACCTCAGATTAAGCCATTTTATTGTAATGATGAGAATGAAAACTTCTAAGAACTTTATATGTGACAGCAAAAACGGAAGCCTGTCACATTTTTAATAAAAATTTAAAACTTTAGTTTGACAAATTAACAAAAATTACATAGGTACAAAATAATGATACAGACACCTGAGTATCCACTACCAGATTTTATATTGAACATACTGAATTTTCAATTCTGTTCAACTGTTACATGTGTCTTTTTGTGCCAGTACCATACTGTTTTGGTCACTACAGCTTTGTAATATGACTTGGAAGTCTGGAATTGTGATGCCTACAGCTTTGATTTTATTTTTCAAGGATGCTTTGGCTATTCAGGGTCTTTTGTGGTTTCATATACAATAGGATTGTTTGTTATAGTTCTGTGACAAACGTTGGTTGTATTTTTGATAGGGACTGCATTAAATGTGTAAATTACTTTGGGTAGTAAAAACATTTTAACAATATTTGTTCTCCCAATCTATGAGCATGGAATGTCTTTCCATTTCTTTGTCTTCAATTTCTTTTATCAATGTTTTATAGTTTTCAGAATACAGGTCTTTCACCTCTTTGCTTATGTTTATTCCTAGGTACCTTATTTTGGGTACAATTATAGCAATTGGCTGAATTAACTGAAAGCCAAGGAGCTTCCTTGGACTCATTGGAAAATTGGGGTTGTATGTAAAACTGCCACTCCAAAATCGGGAAAGAGAGGTGAATAAAGACAAACACAGCTGAGATCCGCTTAGCAGAAGTCATATGGTATGACATTAATTAAACAAGGAGTCCTTTATACTGAGGTGGCTCTAATGCCATGGTGTCCTACATAAGCAAACTAAAACCTAGGCCTATAAATGTGTCAAGTCTATGAAACTGAAACCTAGAGACAACCAATCACAAACGGCCAGGTTAGGCTTTGAGATACAGTCAAAATTTCCTTACTTTCCTTCTACCTTTCCTCTATAAAATCTCTTCCTGAGCTCCTGTCAGTAGAATGCTCCTAATCACTTTTGGTTTGGGGTTGCCCAATTGAAATTAATCTTCACTCAAACTCTTAACATTTTTAATATGCCTCAGTTTATCTTTTAACAATGGAAACATTGACAAATTATTGGAGGCTAAATGTGAACTAGCATTAGACTGAGAAACTCCTGGATCTATAGTCTTAAGAGAGCCCCATACTTTCATGGATTTTACTTCTAAGAACCCCATTAAATCATCACAATGAGGAGCCAAGGGAAATCATCTTATGTCTTCGACAGTGGTAAAGGAAAAGTAATCATTTTTATTTTTTTTAATTTTTTTTCAACGTTTTTCATTTATTTTTGGGACAGAAAGAGACAGAGCATGAACGGGGGAGGGGCAGAGAGAGAGGGAGACACAGAATCGGAAACAGGCTCCAGGCTCCGAGCCGTCAGCCCAGAGCCCAACGCGCGGGGCTCGAACTCACGGACCGCGAGATCGTGACCTGGCTGAAGTCGGACGCTTAACTGACTGCGCCACCCAGGCGCCCCAAAAGTAATCATTTTTAAATACACATTAGTGCATTCCTCATATCAAAGAACTACTCTCCAATGAAAAAAGACTTAACCAGATAGTTTTATCTCATATAGGTAGAAGGGCAATTACCCTACTCCAGCCATCTCTAGCATGCTTGTCTTACCTAAGTAGAGAAGGAAGGTAAGAAAAATTTCTGAAGGACACAGCCCAATAAAATAGACACAATAGAATATTGAGATTTAATTATAATATAGAAGACTCCCCCTTTTCTATACCTTACCACCATATCAATATATCTCCATTATACTAACAATAGTAGATTGTGGTTTAAAGAACTCCAAGATATACAAATCTATTTAAAATGTAGCTCCTAGGGAAACCCACAAAAAAACAGGAAAATAAAACAAGGACATTATACAAAATTTAGGTCTCTGCTGTTACAGCTGCAATGTTAGTCAGACTCACATAAAACCTCACACTCTAAAGGCCTATTTACTTCAGTTTCCACTGTCCAATATGTTTGGCTTTTCAACAAGTTACATGGTATGTTAAAAGGAACAATACAATCTGAAGAGACAAAGAAAACATCTGAAAGTGACTCAGATATGAAAAATATGCTGAAATTATTGGACAGGAAATTTAAAATAACTATGAGAGATGTTAAGGATTGTAATGAGAAAAGGATAAAATATGGAAGACAAGTAAATACATGTAAGCTGAAACATGGTATCTCTAAGAAAGATTCAAAAGGAAATGCTAGAAGTTAAAAAAAACATTGTAAAATAAATTATGAATTATTTGGTGAGTTCATAAACAGACTGGACCTGGTTGAGGAAGAATCAGTGAGCTTGAAAATATGTCAATAGAAATTCCCCAAATTAAAATTTTTAAAAATGGGGAAAAAGCCCAGAATATCCAAGAACTCTGGGACAATTTCAAAAAGTCTAACATTTAGGTAATTGGAATATCATAAGGAGAAGAAAGAGAGTTTAATTTGCAAATTAAACAACATACTTCCAAATACCTCTGGGTTGGGGAAGAAGCCCCAGTATAAATTTTAAAATATCTTGAATTAAGTTAAAATGAAAAGGCAAATTATGAAAATTTGTGGAATGTAGCAAAAACAGTGCTTAAGGATAAATTGATAGTAGTAAATGTATTCTTAAAAAAAGATCTATGGGGCGCCTGGGTGGCTCAGTCGGTTAAGCGGCTGACTTCGGCTCAGGTCATGATCTCGCGGTCCGTGAGTTCGAGCCCCGCGTCGGGCTCTGTGCTGACAGCTCAGAGCCTGGAGCCTGTTTCAGATTCTGTGTCTCCCTCTCTCTGACCCTCCCCTGTTCATGCTCTGTCTCTCCCTCTCTCAAAAATAAATAAAACGTTAAAAAAAATTAAAAAAAAAAAAGATCTAAAATCTAAACCTATGATTACACCTTAGGAGTCTGCAGAAAGAAGAATAAATTAAGCCTAAGGCAAGCAGAAGAAAATAAATAAGAAAAATTTCTACAGAAATCAATAAAATTAAAAAATAGGAATAGAAGTTCCACAATGCTTTCCACCTAAGATCAGGAAAAAGGCAAGGATGTCTCCTCTGGCAACTCCTATTCATAATTGTACTGGAAGCCCTACCTAGTACAATAAGAAAAGGAAATAAACTATATACATTTGGGGAAAGAAAAATATGCCTCCCTTTGTTCACCAAAGAAATGTTTATCTATGGAGAAAATACCATAGAATTGATAACAACATTTATTTGCATTATAGCAAGGTTACAGAAAACAGAAGTAATATTAAAAAGTCTGTTGCTTTTGGGCACCTGGGTTGCTGAGTTGGATAAGTGTCAGACTCTTGATTTCAGCTTAGGTCATGATCTCATGGTTCATGAGATCAAGCCGCATGATGGGCTCTGCGCTGACAGCATGGAGCATGCTTGGGATTCTCTCTCTCCCTCTCTGCCCTCCCCCCTCAAAAATAAATAAATTTTAAAAAGTCAATTGCTTTTGTATATATCAGTGATGAATAAATGGAATTATAAGTGAAAAATACCATTTACAATATTTCTGTCCCCCCCAAATGAAATACTTAGGTATAAAGCTAACAAAACCTAGGTATAAACCTGGACAAAACTTTATACTTTTTATAAAAATTAACCCAAAATAGCTTTGTAGACCTAAGTGAGAAATGAAGAAACTATAAAATCCATAGGAAAGAAAACATAGGAAAAAATCCACATAACTTCAGAATCAATGATGTTTTTTAATTTTATAAACGTTTATTTATTTTGAGAGAGAGAGCACATGAGTGGGGGTAGAGCAGAGAGAGAGAGAAGAGAGAGACTCTCAATCCCATGGGGTTCAATCCCCCATGAACTATGAGATCATGACCTGAGCCAAAAATAAAGAGTCAGATGCTTAGAACTGACTAAGCCACCTAGGAAACCCATGATGGTTTTTTTATATTTAGTTATTTTTTGAGAGAGAAAGAGACATAGAGTGTGAGTGGAGGAGGGACAGAGAGAGAGGGTGACACAGAATCCTAAGCAGGCTCCAGGCTCTGAGCTGTCAGCACAGAGCCTAGTGCAAACAGTGAGATCATGACCTGAGCTGATGTTGAACGCTGAATGGACTGAGCCACCCAGGCACCTCCCCCATGATGAGTTTTTAAATACAACACCAAAAGCATGACCCATGAAAGGAAAAATTGATAAGATGAATTTTGTTTAAAAAATTTTAAATATGTGCTCTGTGAAAGACACTATTAAGAGAATGAAAAGGGGAACCACAGACAGGGAGAAAATAGTTGCAAAACACCTATCTGATAAAGAACCTGCATACAAAATACAAAAATATCTTAAAATTCAACAGTAGAAAAACAAACAATTCATTAAAAAATAGGCAGAAAATCTAAGGAGCTATCTCACAAAACAAAACAAAAAACAGATGGCAAATAAGAATAGGAAAAGATGCTGAATATAATTTGTTATTATGGAACTGCAAATTAAACAGCAATGAGATACCTCTACACACCTCCTGGAATGTCTAAAATTTAAAATAACAAGTCCAATGGCTGAAGACAATGCAGAACAAGAGGAACTCTCATTCATTGCTAGTAGGAATGCAAAATGGTACATCCACTTTAGAAGAAGTTTGTCATTTTCTTTACTTTTTTTAAGTTTATTTTGAGAGACAGAGATTGGGGGCCAGAGAGAGGAGATAATCCCAACTAGGCTCTGCACTGTCAGCGTGGAGCCTAATGTGGGGCTTAAACCCATGGACTATGAGATCATGACCTGAGCTGAAGTCAAGTCAGACATCCAACCAGTTGAGCCACACAGGTGACTGACCCAGTTTGCCATTTTCTTAAAAAAAACAAAACAAAACAAAAACAAAAACAAAGTAGGGGCGCCTGGGTAGCTCAGTTGGTTATGCATCTGGCTTTGGCTCAGGTCATGATCTCATGGTTGATGGGTTTGAGCCCCACATCAGGCTCTGTGCTGACAGCTCAGAGCCTGGAGCCTGCTTTGGATTGTGTGTGTGTGTGTGTGTGTGTGTGTGTGCGCGCGCGCCTGTCCCTACCCCACTCATGCTCTCTCAAAAATAAACATTAAAAAAATTTTTTTTAAAAACTGAACAAAATATCACCATAAGATCCAGCAAGCACACTCTTGCGTATTTACCCAAATGATTTAAAAACATGACCACACAAAAACTTACACATGAATGTCCATAGCTGCTTCTTTGATAACTGTAGAAATCTGGAAGCAACCAAGATGTCCTTCAATAGATGAACTGATAAACAAACTGTGGCATGACCTTACTAAGGACCACTAGTCATCAATAAAATAGTATGACCTACAAGATGAGCAAAGACTTGAATGAATCTTAAATGTGTATTGCTAAGTGAAAGAAGCCAGTCAGAAAAGGCCAGAAAGTATTTGATTCCACTTATATGACATTATGGAAAAGGAAATGTCATAGAGATGGTAAACATATAGAAAAAGGTTTAAATAGTTTAAATGCAAGGGATTTATTAGGACAATGAAGCTATTTTGTATGATACTCCAATGGAGTATGCATGACAGTATGTGTTTCTCGAAAAATACAGCTACACAACAGAAAGAGTAAATCTTAATGTACGAAAATGATAAATAATTTAGGAGGTGAAGGAAACTTGTAATGGAATGCAGAATGTGGCAAAATATTCTAACTGCATCAAAAAAGTATGAAACAACCTTGCCAAAGGATATAAAGTGAAAGTGCCACCCTAAGTAACCTTGGGAATGAATGTTGTAATACTAAAGTCAAAAGGAACTATATGTGTATATTAGAATTGAACAATTAATTAGATTGGCAAATTGTGAGGGTCAGGTTTCTCACTGTTGGAGTAAGATGTTATAGGCAAGCAAACAGAGGGGGCTAAAATGATCTTTGTGATAATTGATTACAATTGGAAACTTCAGCATAAACTCATGTTCAGCTTAACATAGATACAGAGTTACATATACAAATACATATATATGTTATATATGTTATATATGTTAACATACACATACATATTTCAGTGTCGTTAGCTGAAAGGGTCTATAAGTAACAAGTCTCCAGTAGCAACAAGCATACATTGCACTGAAGATCTAGGTTTTTTAAAACTATCGTCCAATAAAAGAAACTAGGGCTCTTTGGGGAAATGGCTGATTCTAGGATTGGGGCAGTAAATATCCAAAATGAGCCTGGGCTAACTTGTAGTGTTAGAAAGTAAGGTCTGAAGAACAAGTTAAGGGACACCACAAACACTGCATTCAGCAAAATCTATACTATGGGAAACTGAACAGAACATAAATGCTGTTCCTGTTTTTCAAAAAAATTAATTGCAAGAAAAAGTTAATGAGGGAAGGAATTATAGATTGAAAAAGACTTAAGGTGCATAAAAAACAATTACAATGATTAGATCATATTTGGACACTGATTCAAAGAAAAAAATTTTTACATTATACATCTGTTAAGTAAACATGTAAAATACCTGGACATTTAATGATTACTTAAATTTTTAGAGAAGATATTTATATTAAATTTATATTTCATAAAAAGGTAAATATATTTTATAAATGCAAATGAAATGTTTATGGGAAAAAAGGTATGCTATTTTGATATGCTATAAATTATTCTAATAGTAAAAAATGGGAGAAGGTGGAGGTATAATTGGAATCAGATTGTATTGAAGACAGTTGATGCTGAGTGTCAGGTATACTATTTTCTTTATCGTTCTTATGTTTGATAATTTCTGTAATAAAAAGTTTTTATTATAAATATTATTCCATTAAATTAGAAATTCTAAGTGAAATTGACCATTTAAAAGTTTTATCAAGTAATACAAACTGAAACTATATTAAAAACTCAAGCTACTATCAAATGTTCCAGGAAAAAGGCAATTTGGGAGGCTAGTTCTACCACATAGTCAGGGAAAAACAAATTACCACTTTATGTAAACTCTTCCAAAGCATATAAAAAGGGAAATTATTAAACTCATTTTTCCAGGCTAGTGCTCCTTCATTCAAAAACCAGATGAGAACATCCCATGAACAGAACATTTGACCCAAGCTCACTCACATAGCAGTAAATATTCTAAATAACTTAATAGCATATTCCACATAGCAGTGAACTAAATAAACAAATATGCTGTACCTGAGGAACAAAAATGATTTAACATTAGAAAATACTTCCAGTTATAATTCCCTGTACAAATTAAAGGAGAAAAAAAAAACACTTGATCATGTCAATGGTACATAAAATTTCTTTGAAAGAAATGCAAAGCAAGTTCATGGTTAAAAAAACTAAACTAGGGGCACCTGGGTGGCTCAGTCGGTTAAGCGGCCGACTTCGGCTCAGGTCACGATCTCGCGGTCCGTGAGTTTGAGCCCCGCGTCGGGCTCTGTGCTGACAGCTCAGAGCCTGGAGCCTGTTTCAGATTCTGTGTCTCCCTCTCTCTCTGCCCCTCCCCTGTTCATGCTCTGTCTCTCTCTGTCTCAAAAATAAATAAACGTTAAAAAAATAAATAAAATAAAATAAAAAAACTAAACTAACATAAGACTAGAACTTCAAATTCCTAAATTCTATAGCAAACACAATTAAATGTGAAGTATTAGAACATTTCCCATTAAATCAAGGGACAAAAATGTATGCCCTCTCCTCTACTCTTCAACATTGCACTGGAACACATACAACTATGAATATCAAAATAAATAAGAGATATGAATATTGAAAAGAAAGATAATATTTGGTGACAATGTTATCTAAGAAATATTTTTGTCTACGATGGCAAAGTAGCAGGAGGACTCTAGGCAAGCCTTGTCCCTCAAACACAGCTAGATAAATATGAAATCATTTTGAACACCAAAGAAATTAATCTGAGGACTGAGAGAACAAACTGCATGACTAGAGGGATAGAAGAGGCCATATTGTGCAAGGTAGGAGGTGCAGAGACATGATGTGGGGGTAAAAAGGATCATGAGTCCTGTGTAGGGGAGGGAGCCCTGATCATGGAGAGAGACAAGAGATAGAGACAGAGAGAAAGGAGCACACAGGAAAACATTTCCCCAAAGCTATTGACTGGGAAAATGACAGGGGCTGATTATTGTGACTTTTTACAACGAGCAGAGCTTAAAGACTGGAATTTTAGAGGTCTGTGCCATGGCTGGTATGGAACCCAGACAGGCATTGCAGTGTTCCTGTGGAGAAGGAGGGTAAGTAGCCCAGTAGCAGGCTCAGTCTGAGGATCCCCTGGGATGCCCTGGGAGAGAGGGTTCCTCCTTCTTGGAGCTCATCTGGGAGAGGGAATATTGTCTCTCTGGGGACAAAAGAGCTGCCAGGTACCATTACTCCTCCCCACCCCTCAGCATAGGTGCAGAGACACTAGCTGAGGGCAACTAACTTAGACACCATCTCTATACTGTGCTTTATTCCAAACTCAAAGCTCCTGCACTTTGGTTCAACTGCCCTTCTTGGAAAAATCTGCATCAGCCACAGTGAGGTGAGATGCTCCTCCAGAGGACCAGTACCGGGCCGCACCACACTAGGACCCAAAAGTTTGGAGTTTTAAAACTCAGCCAGGCTTCCTGGGATAAAACACAGATGCACTGCAATGCTGAGTGGGCAGACAGTCCAGACACAGAGTGAAGGCAGGGATCTGAGGGATGCCTGGGACATATGAAGGGAGATTGTTCACTCTTCTGCAAGAGCTTCTCAGTGATGTGCACAAACTCCCCTTTCTGGGGATGAGGGAGGGGGCTGGCACTATTTCTCTCCCCCATCCCACTGTGCATAAACTAACTTCACTAAGCAGCACAATGCCAACAGTGGCAGCCTAAACCACTTACACCAAGGCCCAGCTCCCTGTGCTCTGCAGGCACTGCTTTTCTAGGGCCAGCATACCTGAGACCAGACCAGCAGGCCCCATCCCCAGAAGACCAACAAAAACTTCCCTGCATGCACCATGTCTACTGACCAAAGAATGCTGAAAAATACCTCACCAAGCAAGAAAAATCTCAAATACACAACCTAATCTTACACATAAAAGAGTTAGAAAAACAAATGAAGTTTAAAGGTGGAAGAAGGGAAATAATAAAGATTAGAGCAGAAATAAATGATACAGAAAAAAACAAACAAAAAACCAAAATGGATGAATGAAACCAGGAGCTGGTTCTTTGAAAGAATTAATAAAATTGATAAACCCCTAGCCAGACTTATCATGAGAGAGAGAGAGAGAGAGAGAGAGAGAGAGAGAGATGGAGAGAGTCAGGGAGAGGGGGAGAGGGGTAGGAAGGGAGAAATGGAGAAAGGGTCCAAATAAATAAAATCACGAATGAGAGAGGAGCGATCACAACCAACACCACAGAAACACAAACAATTTTATAAGATAATGTTATGAAAAGTATAAGCCAACAAATTGGGCAATCTGGGAGAAATGGATAAATTCCTAGAAATAAACTACTAAAACTGAAACATGAAGAAGTAGAAAACTTGAACAGACTGATAACCACCAAAGAAATTTAAAACAGTAATAAAAAATCTCCCAACAAACAAAACACAGGCTCAGGTGCCTTCCCAGAGGAATTCTACCAAACATTTAAAGAAGAGTTAATACTTATTCTTTTAAAACTGTTTCAAAAAATAGAAATGGAAGTAAAACTTCCAAACTCATTCTATGAGTCCAGCATTACCTTGATTCCAAAAACAAAGACCTGCCCCCCCCAAAAAAAATTACAGGCCAATATCCCTGATGAACACAGATGCAAAAATTCTAAACAAAATGCTAGCAAATCGAATCCAACAGTACATTAAAAGAATTATTTACTACAACCAAGTTAGATTTATTCCTGGGATGCAAGAGTGGTTCAATATTGGCAAATCAATCAAGATGATATACCATATCAACACAAGAAAGGATAAGAAGCATATGATCCTCTCAATAGATGCAGAAAAAGCATTTGACAAAGTATAGCATTAATTCTTGATTAAAAACCCTCAACAAAGTATGATTAGAGGGAACATATGACAACATAATACAGGCCATATATGAAAAACCCACAGCTAATATCATCCTCAATGGGGAAAAAACTGAGAGCTTTTCTTCTATGGTCAGGAACAAGACAGGGATGTCTATTCTCACCATTGTTATTTAACACAGTACTGAGTGTCTGAGACTCAGCAATCAGGCAATGAAAAGAAATAAAATGCATCCAAATTAGCAAGGAAGAAGTCAAATTTCCACTATTTGCAGGTGACATGATACTCTATGTAGAAAACCCAAAAGACTCCACCAAAAAATTGGCAGGACTGATAAACAAATTCAGTAAAGTTTCAGGATGCAAAAATCAATGTACAGAAATCTGTTGCATTTCTATACACCAATAATGAAGCAGCAAAAAGAGAAATCAATGAATCAATTACATTTACAACTGCAACAAAAACCATAAGATACCTAGGAAAAAACCTAACCAAAGATGTGAAAGATCTGTCCTCTGAAAACTATAGAAGATTTATGAAATAAATTGAAGATAACACAAAGAAATGGAAAAACATTCCATGCTCATGGATTAGAAGAACAAATATTGTTAAAATGTATATACTACCCAAAGTAATATACACATTTAATGCAATCCCTATGAAAATACAACCAGCATTTGTCACAAAGCTAAAACAAACAATCCTAAAATATATATGGAACCACAAAAGATCCCAAATAGCCAAAGCAATCTTGAAAAAGGAAATCAAAGCTGGAGACATCACAATTCTGGACTTCAAGCTATACTACAAAACTGTAGTTATCAAGACAGTATGGTACTGGTACAAAAACATATATAGATCAGTGGGGAAAAAAATAAAAAACTCAGAAATGGACCCACAACTATATGGTCAACTATCTCCACCAAAAGAAGGAAAGAATATCCAATGGAAAAAAGATAGTCTCTTAAAAATTGGTGTTGGGAAAACTGGACAGCAACATGCAGAAAAATGAAACTGGACTACTTTCCTACACCAGACACAAAAATAAGTTCAAAATGGATAAAAGGCCTAAATGTGAGACTGAAACCATCAAAATCCTAGAGAAGAACACAGGCAGCAACCTCTTTGACATCAGCCACAGCAACTTCTTACTAGATACTTCTCTGGAGTCAAGGGAGACAAAAGCAAAAATGAACTATTGGGACTTCATCAAGGTAAGGAGCTTCTGCATAGGAAAGGAAACAATTAACAAAGTAAAAGGCAACCTTTGGAATGGGAGAAGATATTTGCAAAAGATGTATCTCATAAAGTGTTAGTATCCAAAATTCATAATGAACTTATCAAACTCAACACCCCAAAAATAAATAATCTAGTTAAGAAGTGGGCAGAAGACATGAATAGACATTTTTCCAAAGAAGATACACATGGCCAACAGATACATGAAAAGATGCTCAACATCACTAATCATCAGGGATCTACAAATCAAAACTACAATGAGATACCACTTCACACCTGTCAGAATGGCTAAAATTAACAACACAGGAAACAACAGGTGTTGGTAAAGATGCAGAGAAAGGGGAACCTCTTACACTGTTGGTAGGAATGCAAACTGATGCAGCCTTTCTTGAAAATAGTATGGAGGTTTCTCAAAACATTAAAAATAGAACTACCCCATGATCCAGCCATTGCACTACTAGGTATTTACCTAAAGGATACAAAAATAGTGATGCAAAGGGACACATGCACCATGATGTTTATAGTAACAGTATCAACAATAGCCAAATAATGGAAAGAGCACAATCACAAATGTTCATTGACTGATGAATAAAGAAAATGTGATATATTTATATGTGAATGGAATATTACTCAGCCATCAAAAAGAATAAAATCTTGCCATTTGCAATGACATAGATGGAGTTAGAGTATATTACCCCAAGCAAAATAAATCAGAGAAAGAAAAATACTATATGATTTCACTCATATTGGAATTTAAGAAACAAAACAGATGAACATAGGGGAAAATAAAAAGAGAGGCAAACCATAAAACAGACTCATAAGTATAGAGAACAAACAGGGTTGCTGGAGGGGAGATGGACAGGGAAAAGGGTTAAATGGGTGATAGGAATTAAGGAGGGCTCATGTTGTCATTAGCACCGGGTGTTATATGTAAGTGATGAATCTCTAAATACCACTCCTGAAAATAATAATGTACCATATGTTAACTAACTTGAATTTAAATTAAAACTTGAAACAAGGGGCACTAAGGAATCTACTCCTGAAATCATTGTTGCACTAGATGCTAACTAATTTGGATGTAAATTTTAAAAAATAAAAAAGAAAATTTAAGAAAAGAAAAAAAAACTTGAAACAATAAATAACTAAATAAAAAACCCTAAATCTTCAAAAGAAAAAATAGGGATTATAATTGTATCTACTTTATGAAGTTGTGAATAACTGAATTTAACAAATCGAAGTATTGAGATTAGTGCTTAGTACAGACAAAGCACTATACAAGTATAAATTCTTAGTACGACCTAAGATTCTTGATTAAGTACCACTCTAGGACATATGGAGTTGCCAACTGACTATTTTTTGAAAGATACTAATGAGAGCTTTCTGTTAGTGTGCGTCTGAAGAATTGAGGAAAGCCCCATGGAGAAAGTAGGCATTTAGAATACTCTTAGGGGATGACTAAATTTGGGGATGATTAGAGACAAAAACAATAAGGACATTCCATGTGAAATAGGCTTAGAGGTAAGAATAAATTTTTGAGAGAAACACAGGAAAACAGGGAATGTCTACTGGGTGTCAGGAATTTTGAAGAAGGCATGGGGTCACTAGAGGGGAAGGCTCGTTAGGCAACTGAGGGGTGAAGATTGGATTTTCTTAATTCCAGAGTAAAAATTGGGAGAGAGAGATATATATAAAGATAGATAGGTAGATGGTTAGATGGCTGGAAAATAGAATAAAGTGATGCAGGAAAATATTAATAGGATGGCTCAGAAGAAGAGAGAAGAAATAAGACGCAAGATTTGGTTATTAGACCTGGAGAAAATATAGGGAAGGAGGCAATTTTAGCTCCAGGATTTTAAGCGTGAAAGACCAGGAATTTTAAGGCACTTTTAACAAAAATGAGAATATAGTTGCTTTGAGAAAAAGATGTTTGTTTTTGGAAGTGTTAGGGACAGGTGATGGAAATACTTCCAATAAATGATTTGGCAGATGTAATAGAGCTCCATTTGGAAGAAGGGCCAATCATACTTTTACATTCTATTTTTATGTTACTGGGCACATTACTACTATCAATACAAAAGTAAAACCTAAGAATTCTAAAACATAAAAATAAAATATTTTATCTCTATTATCTATATTCAAAGGAATAGGTACACGGAATATTCAAATGAGTAAGAGACTTCAGAAAAACGTTATACAGAAGATTACAATAGCAAAATCAAGAACCTTGCCACAATAAAAGCAGTAATTAATTAGAACATGAAAGAGAAAATATCCCATTCACAACAGCAACAAAATTCAAAATTGCCTAAAAAGAATCCTAAGAAAAATGTACAAGATACTAATGGTGGCAAAAATAAATCTATCTGTTGATAAATCCAACTAAGAGCAGCTCCAAAGAGAGCACTAAAACATATTCATTAATGAGTAGTATATAAAAATAGGAATTCTCCTTATTTACAAATTTAATGCCTTACCTGTTGGTGCCAAGATGACCATCAACTTCCAACTGCTGACTTTCACTCTCAAAATCAACACTCCATCAATATCTATAAAATGGAGAGGGAGGAAATACCAAAAAAAAATCTAAACAAAACTTAAAAATCCCTGGGAGACACTGATGATTGCTGAGCTGGTGCTAGTGTCTGGGGCAGGGGAGTGGAGAGAAGGAGGGAAGTTGGGAGGTGCTATAGGCTTCATAAATGCAGATGACAGGATAGGTAGTGGCAATGATTTTAAACTTCTGCTTCTACTTTCTGTGGAAACATGAGGCAGGGCCTCAAATCACAGATGTCAGTAACCCTGGGGTAATATCAGGACAGAAGGAAAGATGGGATGATTGAAGTAGTAAGGCCCCCTCAAAAACAAAAACAAAAACAAAAACAAAATCTGTGATAATAACCACCTGAATCCATTTTAGTGAGTTAACAATCAAAAACAAAAGAAGACCAGCCTTGAAAACACCCTGAACAGACAAAACCAATTAAATCATACAAACAAAGCTTAATTTAGCTTATTTTGCAAGGCTAACAACCCGGGTCATTTTTTGCTTATACCTTTAAAAATCATAAGCAAAACTTAAATTGTTTCTCAAAAAGTGATATGAGGTAACCACTAACTAATTCCCTATTATTTAAGAAAATTTGGATATTATAACCTATCACTGTGAGGAATAAACAGCCACTACCTTCTCACTATATAAACTGCTTTATAACAATACACACCTGAGCCGCATTTCATGTTTGGTCGGAGTGCTCCCTGTTTGCAAATTGTCTTTTTGGTGCATGCACAATAAACTTCTACTAATTACTATTTTGGTAATTCATTGGTTCTACTTCTGTAATGTTTGAACTTTTGACGAGTGAGGAGTGGCCTTTCAAAAAAGTTATTTTAATATAGTAATGGACTGGAAAGACTCATAAATACAGAGAACAAACCAGTGGTTGCAAGAGAGGAGGGGGTGATGGGATGGATAAAATAGGTGAAGAGAATAAATACAAACTTCCAGTTATAAAATAAATAATTCATAGAGATGAGAAAAAAAAAGAGAATGAACTAGAAATAGAATACGAAGTTTCAGAGTGATCCATATGTTATGCATATTCTAAGTAGATGCTTGGTAGAGACATAAAATACATGTTTTTTTAACTAGAGGTGAAGGTTAAGAAAGTGAAAATCACTGCACTCAATGATACAATGTTAGATAACTGGTAACAGCAGGATCTCCCCAAATCCTGCCGCTCACCTTCTTCCATGTGGAAAATAAATCTTTTCGAACAAAACGAAGCCTGGCTGGCTGGCTGGTGAAGAAACATGATAGAAAAAGGATGCTTCTTCTCTGACCTCCCACCACAAGTCTTAGGTGCTGCAGCTGGCCACTAACATCAACTATGGGATCCTGAGTCATTCTCTGCAAGGATCGTAGCTAAGCAAAAACTTGGATCTAACAGGGAAGGGGCATTTCCAAGGCAGCATCTAATCAAGGAGCCAGAAGCTGAGGACACTCACGACTATGGACTGAGGGGGTCCACCCTCTCCAGAGGGCCCAGAGAATCCAGTCCCAACCTTGATGACAGGCTTGGGAGACCCCGGCAGAACTGTCAGGCTGAGAGGTCCCCTACCCCTCTTCATTCTGCCTCAGTGGTGTAAGAGCAATGAAAGCCTTGGCCAGAAGGGGAAGGGCTCAGGTCAGCAGAGGGAGGAGCCTAAGGCCATGCCAGAAGCCAAGGTGAGGATCTTTAAGGAGCATTGAAGGAACGTCCCAAACCTGAAGAGAGCGATCCCGGATTAGCCCTGTCCCTGTGGTCATCTACTAGAGGCCCCATGTCAGAAGGATGTAGAGGCCCCTGACTTCCTCCTGGGGAAGAGAGATGCAGGTCTCAGGAAAGTGAGACTTGGATGAGGGGTATGTCTTCAGATCAGCAGAGAAAGGCGTGCCAGTACCTTCCATGAATCAAAATATCCTGTTGAAGGAGTAAGGGGACCCTCGATCACAGAAAAGAAGGGTCCTCAGCCCAACCCCGCATCTGCTATTAGCCTTGGGAGTCCCCAGGAATACAAGGCCCTATGTGTCCGCCTTTGAGATCTCCTGGAGGGAGGGGAGATCTCAAGGAGAGGAAATCTTTGATCTGAAAGGTGCTGCACTTGGGTCAGCAGAAGGGAGGGCCTAGGTCCCGTCGGTAATCAAAGGGAGGGTCCTGAGGGAGGCTTGAAGGGGCCCTGGACTCCGGAAGAGAGGGGACCTCCACCAGCAACAAAAACCCAACCTAGCTGTCAGCTGTGGGAAGCCCCATGACAGTCTGGGCAAATGTAGTATTTGTCACTTCCACCTGGGGACTGGGAAGGCAGTTTGGCTTCCTCTGAGGTGTGAATCCTCAAGTCAGCACAGAGAGGACTCCCAGACCCTGCGATGTGAAGGTAAATAAAGACCCTGAGGGAGGATCAAGGGACCCAGGACCCCAGAAAACACAGAGGGGACCTCCCAGAGTTCGCGACCTTGCGTCCTTCATGGAAGGGCCTTGGGCCTGTACGGACTTGCGGCAGCAAGTCTGTCCGGATTTCCACAGCCGGGTCTCAGAGACACGGGGGGGGGGGGGGGGGGGAAGGGGTTTGGGACACCTCAGGTCACCAGAGAGCAGGGCCTGGATCTTGGGGCGATTCCTGGTGAGGACGCAGAGGGAGGACGGAAGAGCCTGGACCCCTCAACAGAATCAGTCCGAGTAGGCCCCCAGACGGGATGGGGACACTGTTAGAGCCTGGGCTTCGGCATCTGGGTCTCAGAGGGCGGGGACCGGGGAGTCGGTTCGGGGGTCGGACGGGTGAGCTGGGGAGGACGGGGGACCCACCAAGTGCACAGGAGGCCACCTAGGGAACACGAAGGGAGGGACTCTGGCCCCCAGAACAGAGGCCCCGGCCCGGAAGGCGACCCCTAGCGGCAGCCTAGGGAAGCCCCTAGTGGGAATGAGGCCCCGCGCGGTGTCTGGACTTCCGCATCCGGGTCTCAAGAGACTGGCGGGGCGGGGCGGGGCGAGGCGAGGCGGGGCGAGGCGAGGCGAGGGGGCCTCGGCGTCGTCGGCGTCTTCCGGCCTGCGCCTCGAAGCCCATCGGGCGCGGGAAGGGCGCCGAGCCTCGTGGGCTTCGAGGTGAGGCCCAGAGGGAGGAGCGAGGGAGCCGGGACCCAGAGGGGAATGAGTCCGGCGGTGGGGGCGGCGGTGGAGGCCGCAGGGTGGCGCGACCACGACGACTGTGACCAGGGCGTGAGGCGTGGGCGGCCTCGGGCTCTGGGTCCCAGCCCGACCGAGAGCTGGTTGCGCGCGAGGAGCCGGCGTCAGGCGGCAGAGCCCGAGGCCCAGGCCGCCCAGGGAGTCCGGATGGGGACGAGAGGACAGGGCTGAGGGACCCCAAGGAACCCATGTGAGCCCCTGCCATCGGCCCCGGGCCTCCCCGGACTTGGTCGCCTCGTGCGACGCCAGCCGCCTTGGCCCGGACCTCGCCGGGCCGGGAGGGCTCTGGTGGGAGGCAGCGGGCCCGGGGCTCCCCGGGAGAGCCGTGCGGGAGGACGGCCGGAGGCCCCTTGGACCCCAGCCCCGGGGCCGCCGTCGGAAAGCCGCCCCCGCGGTGGGTCTGGGCGAGGGGAGGGCCTTGGTGTGCGGGGCTGGACCCCGGTCAGCCGAGGCAGGATCCCGGGCCCTGGCCGGGGTGCAGGGGAGAGAGGAGGCGCTGCCTCCCAGCCCAGGACACCTACGTAGGGCCCAGGAGGCCTGCCCTGCCGCTCGGGTCCGCTCTGGCTGTCAGCGGAGGCCCAGAAGGGGCAGGTCCAGGCTGGATGGGGTGGGGGCTCCCGGGGTGGGGGGGCGCCCAGAGTCCTGGCCAGAACCTCCTGGCCGCAGTGGGGGGTGGGGGCCCGGGGCGGTGCACGCGGTCTGCACCCACCCTGAGACCCTGAGGCGCCCCCTCCGTCCCTCCCTCCGTCTGTCCCTCCGTCCCTCCCTCCCTCCCTCCGTCTTCCAGGGGCTCGGAGAGCTCTGGAGTTGAGGCCTTGGTCTGAGGCAGGAGTCCCGAGGTCACAGAGCAGAGGAGGCGCGGCCGCGTGCCAGTCGGTTGTCCAGGCGAGGTGCGTGCTCCGCGCGTGGGGCCGCGGGCTCGCCCATCCCACCCCAGAGGGGACCCCTCGGCCCCCAACCCCCACGCGGCCCCGCTCTCAGGCCTGGGAGCTCGGGCTCTGTGGGCTGGGCCTCCCCCTGAGGAGCCACCCCTCATCTGTCTTCAGGGTCTCGCGACCATCATGCCCCTGGGTGAGAGGGGTGCGCTCTGCAAGCTTAAGGAGGAGCCAAGAGAGGTCCCGCTGCCATGGGATGCACCGCTGCCAGAGCCTGAGGACAAGGAGGTGGAGTTGAAGAAGGAGGAGGTGGAGGAGGTGGAGGAGGAGGTGGAGTTGGAGGTGGAGTTGGAGGTGGAGGAGGTGGAGTTGAAGAAGGAGGAGGTGGAGGAGGTGGAGGAGGAGGTGGAGGAGGTGGAGGAGGTGGAGTTGAAGGTGGAGGAGGAGGACGTGGAGTCGGAGGAAGAGGAGTTGGAGGAGGAGGAGTTGGAGGTGGAGTTGGAGGTGGAGGTGGAGGTGGAGGAGGTAGAGTCGGAGGAAGAAGAGGAGGAGGAGGAGGAGGAGGAGGAGGAGGGAGACGGGCCCCGCCCCTCCTACTCCTCTGCTTTCTCCTCCTCCAACTCCACCTCCTCCTCTAACTCCACCTCCTCCTCCATCTCCTCTTCCTCCGTGTCCTCCTCCTGCTCTGTCCTCATTCTGGTCCCCCTGGAGGAGGGATCTGCTGCTGCCCGGTCCCCGAGTCCTCCCCAGAGCCCTCGGAGCACCTGCCCCTCCCCCAGTGCCATGGCAGGCGCTCCGGGGAGCCAGTCCCACCAGGGCTCCAGCAGCCCCGATGAGGAGGGGTCGAGCACCTGGGGGGCCCCGGCGGGGGCCCAGGCCTCGCTCCCAGATGCGCTCCGCGTGAAGGTGGCCGGCCTGGTGCTGCTGCTGCTCCTCAAGTATCGCACCAAGCAGCCGACCACACGGGCGGAGATGCTGGCGGCGGTCAGCCGAGATGACCGGGACCGCTTCCCCGTGATCTTCCGCCGAGCCTGCGAGTATCTGCAGCTGGTCTTTGGAGTCGACGTGAAGGAAGTGGACCCCCGCGAGCACTCCTACGTCCTGGTCAGCATCCTGGGCCTCAGCTGCGATGGGACGCCGAGTGGTAGGGACGGCATGCCCAAGACCAGCCTCCTGGTGCTGGTCCTGTGGGTGATCCTCCTGGAGGACGACCGTGCCCCTGAGGAGGCGGTGTGGGAAGCGCTGGGGGTCATGGGGGTGTATGCCGGCAGGGAGCACGTATTCTATGGGGAGCCCAGGGAGCTGCTGACCGAAGTCTGGGTGCAGGAAGGGTACCTGGAGTACCGGCAGGTGCCCGGCAGCGAGCCCGCACGCTACGAGTTCCTGTGGGGTCCCAGGGCCCACGCAGAAACCAGCGGCGTGCAGGTGCTGCAGCACATCCTCGCGGTCAACAGCAGGCAGCCCGGGGTCTCCGTGTCTGTCCGAAGAGGCTGTGAGCCATGAGGAAGAGCGGGCCTGAGCCCGAGGGGCAGCCGGGCCCGTTCCCGCCTGGGGTCGAGCAGCTTCTCCTGCGGGGCACGAAGCCAGGCCACTTCTCGCCTGCGAGTGCGAGCAGAGCGGGCGCTGGGCGTTGTGAGTAGTGGAGGGCCAGGGCGGCTTGGGGGAAAGCGGGGCCAAGAGCACGTTTGGGTGGGTTCTTGTTCTCTGTCTACGTGGCCTCGGAAATCGATCTTTGTTTCCTCGAGGAAGTTTTCAGATGTTGTTCCTTGTCACAGAAGGTTTCGTGAGCTTCGGGCTCAGCGTGGGAGTGGCACCCACGCCGCAGGTGTTCGAGAGTCAGAGTTTTGCCGTTTGGTGCAACGAGCTGGGAACCCTTCCGTCCTCGTTCGGGATCCAGAAGGGAATCGCGGTGCCTGGGCTGGGCACAGACAGGGATGTCTTGCAAACGTGAAGACCTTGGCAGTAAACGGATGGTTTCAGGCCATGGAGAAGTAAAAGATGTTCGTTCTTGCTTCTCGTCCGTTGTCGTCTGTCATTCTGGACAAGGGACGTAGAGATGTGTGCCTGCCTTTGCTTGGGTCTCCAAGAAAGGAGGAGACACTCGATCTGAGCAGAGGTCCCCAGCTCACTGGGACATTTGTGGCCGGACATTCGCCGAGCTCTGCTCGCTCTCGGAAGGGCCCTGTGTTGGCAGTGAGGACACTAGGAGAGGCAGGACACGTCTCGCCCATAGGTGACTATCTAGCAGCTGCGGTCCCCATGGGAAGGCAGGGAAAGGTCCCCTAAGAGGAGCAGAACAAACCAAAGAAGGGTGAGGCAGTGTGGCTCCAGGGGGAGCCCTACAATGGAGACATCCTGAGCCAGGCTGGCTTGGTGTCTCTGGTCAGTGTGATGCCTTCTGCGCAGCTGATCACAATGAAACTGGATGTTGACAGTGGCCAGGCCCACAGATGGTGTCCCTTAGGGGTATGAGCAAAATCTCAAATAGATAATTGCTCTGAGAAGTTCCTTTTGGATCATGGACAAACCAAAGAAATCTCCTCCTGGGTCAGGAAGTGAAAGTGTCCTGCACTCTTGTCCCGGTGTAGTTGAACACAGTGCACGGACTAGGTGTTTTCTACCCATCATCTGCAAGGATTTCTGGAGAAATGCAATAATATTCCTTTAAAGTCGAGCCCAGAAGGCTCTAGACGGACACTGTTGTTCCTGGCCATGGGAAACCAGAACCAAGTGCATTATAAAGATGTTTTCATTTGATTATCTTGAGTGTCCTTAGACAGCTGTAAGCCAGGTCTAGGTTTTGGTGTGGGAGAAATGAATGAAAGTTGTGGTTTGGACGGAAGAGCATGTGGAAGGAGGGAGGAAGTTGGTCTTTGATTCAAATTCTAGCAGCTTTGTGCTGTATCCAGCTGGGACGACTCCCCCACGCCTACATTCCACGCATATTCTCATATATCCCACATATATCCCCTATTTGGAAAATGGACTGTGGGGACCCTGGGCGGCTCAGTCGGTTAAGCATCTGATGACAGCTCAGAGCCTGGAGCCTGCTTCAGTTTCTGTGTCTCCTTCCTCTCTGGCCCTCCCCTGCTCGTGCTCTGTCCCTCTCTCTCAAAAATAAATAAAACATGTTTTAAAAATTAAAAAAAGAAAATGGACTGAGTTTTATTTATGAAGCACCCTCTTTGGCTTATTAGCTGTTCCATGTTCTGTTGAGCTGCATATTCTCTAGCATGACCTGGAAAACAAAAAATATCCCAGAGGAGAGAGTAGAAGGGTCTGGGATCAAAACAACATTAGAAACAACTGCCATTCATCACAGTTCCGATATGTGCCCGGCACAGTGCGAGGTGCTTTCCATACATCACATACATTCCTGCAGTCCTGCAAGATGGGGCTTATGAAACCCACTTACTTCACAGATGAAGAACCTGAGGCCCACAGGGCTTGGTCGTTTTCCCAGGATCACACGGCTAGTAAGTGACAGGGCAGAAACCGGACCCCTGGTCTGAATTCATGGAGAGCCCACGCTGTTCCCACCCACCCCAGCCTGTGGCCGACCATCTGACTCCTACGTTTCTCTTCTCGCTCCCATGGTGTTTCCCAGGTGACATAAAGTAGGACCCCGAGGCCCAGGTAGTAAAAACAGGCCTAAGGAAGAAAGGTGACAAGAAGAATCAAACACAACTTGGGGATTTTCCGAGTCTTGTCCAGAGCAGACTCTGCTAGGTGCCGCCGTTTCTTTCCAGTCCCAACACTTTCCCCCATGACAGCCCCTGGTCTTCCCACATGTGCCCTCCTGTCCAACTCTGGAACCTGGCCTGCCGGCCAGCTCATCACCACCGCCTCCTCTCCTGGCTGCACAAGGGCTTCATGCCCTCCCATGACATAGAGCATGCCTCCTCCCTGCCCAGGTTCCCTGGCTCTCCTGGAGCTTACCCTCCAACCCCTCTGACAGCTAAAGCCCTTTTGATGGGAAACGGGACTTGGACTGTGACCTTAAGACATCTGTTCATCCCTCCCCAGGGAGTCTTCCATACACTCTCTGTTTTCCCAATGGGCTGTGAGGAATGTCTCATTGCACCTATAACCTACAGGGACCTGGGGATTAACCCTGATGTTACACAGCGGATATTTGAAGCCACCCTGGTGTTTGCAGTAGGACTTCAATGATTTTCTTATTTGAAGCTGGGAACGGAACACATATTCAGATGAAGGAGCTTATTTAGGTGGTCAGATAGTAATGCTTCATCACAAGTGGTAGATGAGCAAACATCCACTGAAGTCAAATTCCTAAAATCCCTGGAATGCTCCTGGGTGGCAAAAAATGGTTCCTCGGTGGACATATTAGGCCAAATTGAACCAGAAAGAAAGAACCATCCTCCCACTGCCTCTTGTCTGGTACCAGCCCCACGGAAAAGCCCTGGCGGCCAGTGAGCCTAATGGCACCTGTGCAGGTAAGGTGTTGAGGCAAGTTTAGTCACGTGGAGGGTAGCAGAGACTCACAGGTTCAGACTTTACCCATGTTTCAAAAAGAAGGAGGAAATCCTCGCCTATTGTGATTACAGATGGCAATGCAGGGATTTTCTGCAGGCAATGCAGAAAAGTACTATTGAGTGAAGAAGGTGAACGCTTCCTGCTGAGAGGTACAGGATCCTCTTAACATTAGATGTGGTTCTCTATTTGAAAGTATCTGTCATGTGGTAGGCACTTGAAAATTCAAAGAAAACCAAGGCAAATCTGACCTCCGATTACTCCTCCGAGCAATAAAGTCGGTTGTCCTAACAAATTATGATAGTTGCCTTTGGTTGAGCACCTACTGTGTAGCGATACGTGGGAGAAATTTCAACGCTCATCCATACCGTGTCTTTGCTTTCCTTCCTGGACACAGGGGACCCTGCATTTCCAGTCCACTTGTAGTTAGGAAGGGTCATGTGATGACCCTTTGCCACGGAGACGTGAGCAGAAGCATCGTTCGTCACATCCAGGCATCTCAGAGCCAGTATGTCGGTATGTCAGCTCCGTGCTGTCTCCCTTGATTCACCATGGCCACCCCATGTTGAGATTGGGGAGCCACAAGATGAAAGCAACCTGTCTCTCCAGGGTCTAGGAAAAGCGGAGGGCCCCTGCCAAACTGTATCAGAATTTACGTGCACCAGCATGCACTTTTGTTGTGCTAGCCCTTCAAGTGTCAGGGTTTGTCTGTTGCATCAGTTAGCAGTTACTTTGACATGGCTGCTTTTCTGTTGTTAGACTTACATGGAAATTTCAAGTACAAAGGTAGTAGTGCATATCTTCCTGCTTCCAAAAAACTCTAAAAATACAGGTAAGTCACAATGTTCCCTTTTCAAAGATCTTCCACAGTTCAGCCTTCTCCTCAGAAGTCCCCACGACTAACAATCTAGTGTGTGTTATTTAAAGGTGACTACGGTTTTCAATAGTGTGCTGTCAGAATATATCGGTTTTCTTCAACATAATAGGTAAGAGTGGACATATTGTTCTGCCACTAGCTTTTGGTACTTAATAAAATGGACGCAGGATATTCCCGTGACAGCACATATAGATCCACCTCACTTTTGAAACTACTCCCTGGAGTGTTAAAGTATGTATATACCACAATTAATAACATAAACATTTTTTTTTCCTGGTGGAGATGTAAGTGGTTTTCCCTGTGTCCTATGATTAATGAAGTGAAAACAACATCTTTGAATACGAATGCCTGGGTAAACGTTAGAAAACATTGTTTTCTAATGACATATACATACTAACATAGACATTGGGTTAAAGTGGAAAGGGTGTGGACAGTTTAACATTTTATAGATACGTCTGAAATTTTATTCCAAAAATGCTATACTGATTTGTATTCTCATAAAAATTGCAAATGATTTGAGATTATGCAATACCAACAAGATATTTCCCCTTTACTTTGAGAAAGAAGGATTTGGCCAGAGTGACCAGGAGCCAGGGGAGGGAACCAGACAGGACACCCTCAGCTAGGAAGGGGCATTGAGAGCATCCAGCGGAAAGCGATTGCCACAGTCCATGAGAGAAAAGGAGTACAAAACCAAGTCCAGGGAGCCCCCAGGCAGGCTGGGAGTTGGGGCTCTGAATCTAGAGTCTAGCTTAGGGGCAAAGGGGCCAGAAGGAGAGAAGGTGGGGAGGGAGAGGGACCTGGGACAAAGAACATGAACAGGCTGGGGAAATCTCTGAATCATTATCACTAGCTGGAAGTTTCAGGGTGGTCTGAACAGGGCAGGTCTATTGGATGAATGGACCAGCACCATGCCAGACACCCCGCTGCCTTAGAGTCCCCCTACCTCTGTCAGGAACAGTACACTTGGCTCCCTGCGTCATTCAGGTAAGCGACATCTCTGGATTACTCTAGCATTATAGCATTATCTAGTGCATCCTTGCCAGGGTCCTGGGGCTGGAAGCTGTCAGGATGCCTGCTGGAGGCTGGGGACTTTCCCTCTGGGTGCAGTGCAACCCCCCACAAAGGGCGGGGCTATGTGAGTGAGGGGTTAGTGAGCCGAGGAATGATGGCTGAGAAGGGCCAGGAACAGCCAAGAGCAGTGGAAGGAAGTGTGCAGTGGCAAGGAGGGCGAAATCAGAAGGAGAAAGCCCTGGGACTAATCATCTCAGACTCTGCAGATAAACGGCTGGGCATGGACACGCTTGAACGCTGTCCAAATGGTGTCCCTGGCTTGGACTGCCTTCCAGGGCTTCTGGGGCCTTGGCATAGAAGGAGCGGATGTCCTGTGGCCATGATGACTGGCCTGTGTTGCCATCAGATTCTGTCTGGGATACAGGACTGGCCCAAGATGCAGATGTTTGCAAGGTGGATGGAAAACCTGTAAAGATGGCACTTTTTCTTGTTCAACTGATGAGGAGGTGTGGGCCCCAATGCACGACAAGGAACATGAATGGGCTGGGGAAACCTTCTGATAGACTATGTTTCCTAGGAAGGAAGCACCATGGACACCCTCAGAAATAATTTCCTATGGGAATTCTGAAGTTCATGAGCCATTGGAGAACTGTAGGTTTCATCTATGGAAGTGGAAGGCTCAGGCAGGGGCCAGGCTCCACATTTTGAGCTGATGAATGGCCCCCTCTATCAACTGGATATATATACATATATATCAATGTATACATATGTTATATATATACATGTATACTTTTAGTAGAGGAAACATGGAAAAATTCCTCTGATAGGTGGATTTCTGGTTGAGTACAGGCATAATATATGCCTTTTGGGTTACTTTTTAATACTCTGCTCCTGGCATCCTTGTCCAGGCTGAGCATGCATCCACCAATACTCAACACTTACCTCTGCTAACCTTGTTTCAGGCAGCTGGCAGCTCTGCAGTAACTAAAGTTACTCATGACACAGAGCAAGCAGCTAGGGGCAACTTTGAGCCCAGGAGGCTAGGATTCCATGAATCCATCCTATATGTCCTGTATCTCACTGGAAAATCTCCTTGATGCATTCTGTATCTATCTAACTGGTAGACTATGGTTGTCAAAATTTTAGGTGAAACCTTTGACTGCAACTGAAGCCTTCCACACAAATCCACTCCATAAACGTGAGCAAGGTAGAGTAGTGTGGTGGAAATGAGGACTATGAACCCAGTCCTATCCACTCAGCACCCTTTCTTCCCCCTTAGGGCAGTGGGTCCTGTCACCCAGCCACAGAACACTAGGCTTCCCGACCCTTACCCAGCCCAGCTGGGAATGTTCTGTGCTAGAAGACTATTTCTCAGGAGTATACTTCCTTATGTTCCTGCACAGGAGTATAGATGTGGACTCCATTCTGTCCAATACACTGAAAGCTAGTTTTGATGCCTGGCTTTCCAGCACTGCCAACAACTTGTGGCCTCCCAACCTCTGCATCCCCAGCACACCTAACTATCCCCTTTCTTGTTTACCTAAGTCCTCATTGACCACTATCCTGAAGTAGATACACATAAGGCACATACTTCCTACTACGTACCCATGTTTCTCCACTCTCAGCACAGGAGTGGCTATTCTCCCTCCAACCCCCCCCCCCCCCCCTTAGGATTTTGCACAGGCTCTTTTCTCCTGCTGACACCAGTCCCTGTCTCTATCTTCCCAGGTCTGGGTCTGCTTCATCCTCTCCTCTGGGAAAGAGGTCCCTCCCTTGACTTGGTAGCCTGTCAGCACCGTAGGCCCTCTCTATCTTTCCGCTTGTGCTTCCTTCTTTTGAAATTATTATTAAATCATGTTCGAATGTCCTCAACAAGAATGGGGAGTTTGGTTTATTTTGATTTTACCTGTTGTCTCTGTTCACAACGGGGCACACAGTCCCCCTGACTGGTGTTCAGATTCCCTACTCTCAACAAAAATCTGTTAGAGCTGTGTAATTTAATTCCTTTTAAGAACACAGGGAAGTGGTTCCTATAAGAGTTCTTTATTCTATACAGAACAAAGAAGCAAATTTTGGATCTTGGGCTCACAGCAGCCCTTTCAGCCACATTGTGTTCACATTTAAATGATGAGCTCAGTTTAAATGCCTGTTATATGTGTAGTTGCCTGGTCACTGTGCTAGGCTTTTGGTACAAAAAGTAAAACAACTGGCCATACCCCCTGGATCTCAGAATAGTTAAACACATAAAAACCAACAGTATACTACCATTTCTCCCCTTTTAGCCTTTCCTCTGTGGTTGGCATACAATTTTACTGCTGCATGTTAAAACTCCACCATACACTGTTATTAAAACAGTCAATTATCTCTCAAAGACATTTACATAAATAAGAAAATCATCTTTATGTTTACCCATGAAGTTTCAATTCCTGATACTCGTCATTCTTTTGTGTAGATTTAAATTTCTCTGCCATCTTTTGCTGACTGCCAAGCGGAGTTTAACATTTCTTTTAAACATTCTTTAACGTTTCTTGTAGTGAATGTCTCTTAATGATTAGTCTTTAAGGTTTTGTATTTCTGAACCTTTATCTCACCATTGTTTTTCCAATATATTTTTGCTGCATATAGAATTCTAGGTTGACAGTTTAAATTTTATTACATTAAGTACATTGTTCCACTTTCCTCTTGCTTTCATTGTTTTTAAAGACATATTATGACCATTTAGATTTATTCACAGAATACAAAGTTGTTTTAATTTTAGAAAATCTATTAATCAAGATATTCAGACTTATTAATATGTTCTGTTCATTATAAGACAAAAGGAGAAAATAACATGAATGTCTCAACAAATGAAGAAAATATTGATAAAATTCAATAATTGCTCATAAAAAATATTTGCAGAGTAATAATGGGAGGGGATATTTTTGTATTTCTTTTTTACTTTTTTAAAATATAAATTCAAGTTAGCTAACATATACTGTAGTATTGGATTCAGGAGTAGAATTTAGTGATTCATCACTTACATATAACACCCAGTGTCCATCCCAATAAGTGCCCCCCTTAATACCCATCACCCATTTAGCCCATCCCCCCCAATCTCCCCTCTAGAAACCCCCAGTTTTTTCTCTATATTTAAGTGTCTTTTATAGTTTGCCTCCCTCTCTGTTTTTATCTTATTTTTTCCTTCCCTTATCCCATGTTCATCTGTTGTGTTTCCTAAATTCCACATATGAATGAAATCATATATTTGTCTTTCTTCGACTGACTTATTTCACTTAGCATAATATGCTCTGTTCCATCCATGTTGTTGTGAATGGTAAAGTTTCATTCTTATTAATCACTGAGTAATATTCCATTGTTTATTTATATCACGTCTTTATACATTCATCAGTCGATGGACGCTTGGGCTCTTTCCATAATTTGGCTTTTGTTTATAGTAAGTACTACCATAAACATTGGGGTGCAAATACCCCACTGGAATCTGCATTTTTGTATCCTTTGGATAAATACCTAGTACTGCAATTGCTGGGTCATAGGGTAGTTCTAGTTTTAATTTTTTTGAGGAACCTCCATACTGTTTTCCAGAGTGGCTGCACCAGTTTGTGTCCCCACTAACAGTGCAAAAGTGTTCTCCATTCTCCATATCCTCACCAACATCTGTTGTTTCCTGCATTGTTAATGTTAGCCATTCTGGCACGTGTGAGGTGATATCTCATTGTATTTTGATTAGTATTTCCTTGATGATGAGTGATGTTTAGCATCTTTTCATGTGTCTGTTAGCCATGTAGATGTCTTCTTTGGAAAAGTGTCTATTCATGTCTTCTCGTTTCTTCAATGGATTATTTGGTTTTCTTGGGTATTGAGTTGGATAAGTTCTTTATAGATTTTGGATACTAACTCTTTATCAGATATTTCATTTGCAAATACCTTCTCCCATTCCATTGGTTACCTTTTAGCTTTGTTAATTGTTTCCTTTGCTGCCCAGAATAATTTTGTCTTGATGAGGTCCCAATAGTTCATGTTTGCTTTTGTTTCCTTTGCCTCCAGAGACATGTCTAGTAAGAAGTTGCAGCTGAAATCAAAAAGGTTGCTTCCTCTTTTCTCCTTTAGGATTTTGATGATTTCCTGTCTTACATGTAGGTCTTTCATCCATTTTTAATTCATTTATTTTTGTGTATGGTGTAAGAAAGTAGTCCAGTTTCATTCTTCTGCTTGTTTCTGTCCAGTTTTCCCAACACCACTTGTTGAAGAGACTGTCTTTCCTCCATTCAATATTCTTTCCTGCTTTGTCAAATATTAGCTAACTATATAGTTGTTGGTCCATTCCTGGGTTCTTTATTCTGTTACATTGATATATGTGTATGTTTGTGTGCACTACCATACTGTCTTAATGATTACAGCTTTGTAATATAGCTTGAAGTCCAAAATTGTGAGGTCTCCAGCTTTGGTTTTCTTTTTCAACATTACTTTGTCTATTCAGGGTCTTTTATGGTTCCATACAAATTTTAGGATTGTTCTTACTCTGTGAAAATTTTCAATTTATTTCATAAGATTTCTATAGCTTTCGGTGTACAGACCTTTATCCCGTTGGTTATGTTTATTTCTAGGTATCTTATTGTTCTTGTTGCAATTGTAAATGGGATTAATTCCTTGATTTCTCTTTCTGCTGCTTCATTATTGGTGTATAGAAATGCAACTGATTAATGTACATTGATTTTATATCCTGCTGTTTTGTTGAATTCACATATTAGTTCTAACAGTTTTTTTGCTGGAATATTTTGGGTTCTCCATGTAGAGTATCATGTCACCTGTGAAGAGTGAAAGTTTGACTTCTTCTTTGCCAATTTATTTCCCTTTTATTGCTTTTTGTTGTCTGATTGCTGAGGTTAAGACTTCCAGTACTATGTTGAACAACAGTGGTGAGAATGGACATCTCTGTTATGTTCCTGACCTGAAGGGGAAAGCTCTCAGTTTTTCTTCATTGAGGATGATATTAGTTGTGGGTCTTTCATATATGACCTTTATGATGTTGACGTATGTTCCTTCTATCCCTACATTCTTGAGGGTTTTTATCTAGAAAAAATGCTGTGTTATGTCAAATGCTTTTACTGCATCTATTGAGAGGATCAGGTGATTCTTATCCTTTCTTTTATTAATGTGGTTTATGACGTTGATTGATTTGTGGATATTGAACCACCCCTGCAACTCAGGAATAAATCTCACCTGATGGTGGTGAACAATTATTTTAATGTATTTTTGGATTGGATTTGCTAGTATCTTGTTGACACTTTTTGCATCCATGTTTATCAAGGAAATTGATCTGTAATTCTCTTTTTTTTAGTGGGATCTTTGTCTGCTTTTGGAATGCAAGTAATGCTGGCCTCATAGAAAGAGTATGGAAGTTTTCCTTCCATTTCTATTTTTTGGAACATTTTCAAAAGAATAGGTATTAACACTTCTTTACATGTTTGGTGGAATTCTCCTGGGAAGCCATCTGGCCCTGGACTCTTCTTTGGAGTTTTTTGATTACTGATTCAATTTCTTTGCTGGTTATGAGTCTGTTCAAGTTTTCTATTTCTTCCTGTTTCAATTTTGGTAGTTTGTATGTTTTTAGGAATTTATTCATTTCTTCCACATTGCTCAATTTGTTAGCATATATTACCATATACTCATAATATTCTCTTATATGTATTTTTGTGGTGTTGGTAGTGATCTCTCCTCTTTCATTTGTGATTTTATTTATTTGAGTCCTCTCCTTTTTCTTTTTAATAAGTCTGGCTAGGGGTTTATCAATTTTGTTAATTCTTTCAAAGAGCCACCTCCTAGTTTGTTTACCTATTCTACTTTTTTCTCATTTCAATATTCTTGATTTATGCTCTAATCTTTATTATTCCTCTACTGTTTTGGGGCTTCATTTGCCATTCTTTTTCCAGCTCCATTAGGTATAAGGTTAGGCTCTGCAATTGAGACATTTCTTCCTTCTTTAGGAAGGCCTGGATTGCAATATACTTCCCTCTTATGCCTGCCTTTGCTGCATCCCAAAGGTATTGGACTGTTGTGTTTTCATTTTCATTGGCTTCCATGTACTTATTTATTTCCTCTTTAATTTCTTGGTTAACCCATTCATTCTTCAGTAGGATGTTCTTTAATATTCAAGTTCTTTAATATTCAATACAAGTGTTTGTAATCTTTCCAAACTTTTTCTGGTGGTTGATTTCAACTTTCATAGCACTGTGGTGTGAAAATATGCATGGTATGATCTCAATCTGTTTATACTTGTTAAGGTCTGATTTGTGTCCCAGTATGTGACCTATCCTGGAGAATGTTCTGTGTACACTCAAAAAGAATGTGTATTCTTCTGCTTTAGAATAGAATGTTCTGAATATATCTGTAAGTCCATCTGGTCCAGTGGGTCATTCAAAGCCATTGTATCCTTGTTGATTTTCTGCTTAGATGATCTGTACGTTGTTGTAAGTGGAATATTAAAGCCACCTGCTATTATTGTGTTATTATCAATGAGTTTCTTTATGTTTGTGATTAATTGATTTATACATTTGGTTTCTTTCAACTTGGGGGCATAAATATTTGCAATTGGGGGCATAAATATTTGCAGTTGTTAGATGTTCTTGGTGGAAAGACCCCTTAATTATGTTATAATGCCCTTCTTCATCTCTTGTTACAGTCTTTGTTATATTTTTTTCCAGATTTCTCCATTTTATTTTATTTTTATTTTTTTAATATGAGGTTTATTGTCAAATTGGTTTCCATACAACACCCAGTGCTCATCCCAACAGGTGCCCTCCTCAATACCCATCACCCACTTTCCCCTCCCTCCCACCCCCTCATCAACCTTCAGTTTATTCTCAGTTTTTAAGAGTGTCTTATGGTTTGGCTCCCTCCCTTTCTAACTTTTTTTTCCTTCCCTTCTTTTGATGTCCATTAACATGTTAGATGGTTCTCCATCCACTCAGTTTGAATCTGCAGGTGTCTTTATGTCTAAAATGAGTCTCTTATAGGCAGCATATAGATGGATCTTGTTTTTTTTTTATCTATTCTTATACCCTATGTCTTTTGATTAGAGCATTTAGTCCATTTATATTCACAGTGATTATTCAAAGATATGAACTTGGTGCCATTGTGTTGCTTGTAGAGTTGGTGTTTCTGTTGATGTCTCTGGTCTTCTGGTCTTTGTTGCTTTGGTCTTGTTTTGCTTTGTTTTGTTTTTTCTCCACTCAAAGTGCCCCCTTAAAATTTCTTGCAAGAATCCTTAAGTTTTTGTTTGTCTGGGATACTCCTTATCTCTCCTTCTATTTGAATGACAGTCTTGCTGGATAAATAATTCTTGGCTGCATATTTTTCCCATTCATCACATTGAATATACCCTGCCACTCCTTTCTGGCCTGCTAAGTTTCTTTGGAAAGATCTGCTGTGAACCTGATTTGTCGTCCCTTGTAGGTGAAGGACTTTTTTCCCTTGCTAATTTCATGATTCTTTCCTTATCTGTGTATTTTGTGAATTTGACTATAATATTGATATGCCTTGGTGATGGTATTTTTTTTAATTTAATGGGAGTTCTCTGTGCTTCTTGGATTTTGATGTGTGTGTCCTTCTCTAGATGAGAGAGACTTTTCAGCTATAATTTGTTAACACAAAACTTCTGCCCCCTTTTCTCTCTCTTCATCTTCTGGGATTCCTATAATACAAGTGTTATTCCTCTTTTATAACTCGTTGTTTTCTGTAAGTCTTGTATCATAATCTTTTGCCTTTGTTTCCCTCTTCTTTTCAGCTTCATTATTTTCCATAATTCTATCTTCTATATCACTAATTTGCTGCTCTTGTTTGTCCATCCTCACCATCATGGCATCCATTCAAGATTGCATCTTGGTTATAGCATTTTAAATTTCAGCCTGACTAGATTTTAGTTATTTTATCTCTGCAGAAAGGGACTCCCTGGTGTCTTCTATGTTTTTTTCAATCCCAGCTAGTATTCTTTTAATTGTGGTTTTAGATTCTAGTTCAGATATCTCACTTATATTTGTGTTGATAAAATCTCTGACCATCATTTATTCCTTTTCCTTCTTTTGAGGTGAATTCCTCCATCTTTCATTTTGGAGGAAGAAAAACATTAATAAAATAAAACTAAAAATTAAAAAAAAGAACAAAAAATCAAACAAAGGAAGCTAGAGTCTATGTATGTTTTGGTCTGCTTGTTAAGAAAAGCTTGATAGAAAAGAGAAAAAAGAGAAATGAAAAAAAATCTAAGAAATTAACAATTAAAAAAATACTAAAATAGAATAAAAAATTTAGCTCTTTCTGTATCCAAGAAAGAAAATGAAACAAAAGAAGAAAAAAAAACAATTTGAACACAAACAGAAGCAAATAAAATTAACTAATGAACAAAGAAAAAGAAACCCAAATGAAGCTAAATCCAGTTTCCCCTATAACTGAAACTTTGCTGCACACTATGATCCATAGACTAAGTGGGTGGAAGGGATTTGTGCTGGTCCTCTGGTGGAGGAGACTGCTGCTCTGTTTCTCAGGCTGACTTGCCCTACTAGAGATGTGCCTGGTGGGGCTTGGTGTAACAGCTCCATTCTCCACTTCATGGCACTTCTTAGCTCACTGGGGTCTATCAGTACAGGTGTACTAGTAGGAAAATGGACTCACCCTGCTCTCTAATCTTCAGATTGGGAATTTTGTGCCACCACAGATGTGCAAGCAATTTCCCTCCTTTGTCTCAGGCTTCTGTCTACTCCCCACCTTTATCCTGTCTGTGTCCAAGCTGTCTGACTGCCAGGCAACACCTCCCTCCAGAGTTTTATCTCAGATGGGACTGTGTTTTAAAATCCCACAATTAAGAGACCCCTGGAGCTTGGACCCACACTGATCCTCTGGGGGAGGGTCTCACTGAACAATGAATGGCCAGGTACCAACTTGTCCCAGAAAACGTTTGTGTGACTACAAAGCATCAGAGGCTCAAAGTTTATGGTAAATTGCAACAGACAGCTGGCACTAGGGTTTGCTACCCTCATTGGGTGTCTTTGTTCCTATACCAGTAAACATGGCAGCTATCTGGGACTTTTGCTTGCAGAGAGGCTGGATAGTCTCTACCAAATGCACTACAAGGAGGGGAACCACTTCTCCCTGTGTGACACAGGGACCCCTTAGACCATGCTGCACCCTCCTGGGTATTTGCCTTGCTTCCTCACCAGAGCACCACCAGGCACTGTGCTCTGAAACTTCTGACTGCCCTCCACTGTTTATAAAATACTGGTGTTATTGAAATCCTCTTCTTTTTCCCCATTAATGGTTTTGGGTAACAGTTTCTTGTCCAGTCTCCTGTGAGTGTTTTTACTCTTTCTCTCTCTCCAGCTACTTTCAAGTGGAGTGCTTTTCTTGTGCAATCCCAATGCCCTGCGCTCTCTCCCCCCTTCTCTTTCTCTCTCTGTCCTCTTTCCATGAAAATAGCTCCCCACTCTCCCTGGCATTGAAGCTTTCCTCCTCCCCAATTCGCCTCTCCACACTGCATACTTGCCAAGATCTTTTGCCCAATTATGCAGATTGTTGTGTTAATCCTCAAATCAACTTCCTAGGCATTTAAAATGGTTTGATGTTGATCTAGCTGTATTTCAGGGACGAGACAGCCTCTGGGTCCCCATACTGATGAAGGAGTGTGGGGCAAGTTGAGGGCAAAATACAGGCTGACACAATGCCACCCTCTGGTGGAATATGAGTGATATTCCTCAGACACTCCTGACTACCCAAGAACAAAGGAAAGGGGCTTAAGTGCTTGCCATGGTAATGTGGGAAACTAAGGCAAATGAAAAGTCCTTGAAACCTGTCATTCAGCTGCTTCAATGATGACACTTTGCTAGGGGCAAAAGAGAACCTTAGCTTAACATTATCCCAACCTTGAGGATCCTGTAAGTCTACTACCTTTATCTCAATTGCCCCAAGATATATGCTGGCAATGATACTCTAAACTTATGGCTCCCCCATATACATCTGAAGGATCTCATGACTAGGGTTTTATTAAACAGTAATAAGTGGAGTTTCCTTAGCAACAGCTAGCCCCTCAAGGTCTTGGAAACCTAGCTTCCAAAATACCTTAGAGACTTATTCTATCCCTGACCCCCTCCTAACCTGAGGGTATATAATCAGTTACCCATTACAATCTCAGTGCAGCTCCTCCTGCCCATGGGTCCTGTCCCTGTGCTTTAATAAAATCACATTTTTGTACCAAAGACATCTTCAAGAATTCTTTCATGGCCATCAGCTCTGGACCCCATGAACCCCCCATCACCCCAAGACTTCATCAATACTACTCTGCCATCTTAATTCCTCCTGGCTTGTTTTTATTGTTTTTGACAAGAAATATACACTTAGGCTTGTAAGTTCCTCTGTAGTAAAGTGTCTTTTATCTCTGTGTATTTTTAAGATTTTCTCCTTAGTACTAATTTTAAGTAATTTGATTATTATGGGCCATGGTATAGTTTTCTTCATCCTTTTTATTTCTGGCATTCTTTTAGCTTTTTGAATCTGTGGCCTTATATAGTTTTCATCCAATTTTGGTGGTTTTCATTCAAATATTTCTATCCTCCCATTTCACTCTCCTTTGGTGTCTCCAAATATATGCCTTCCCACTCACCAATGCTCTATTCATTGCCTCACAACTCACCAATGTTTTCAGCATTGTTTTCTCTCTGTGTGTTTCTGGAAAGTTTTATTGATATATCTTCAAGTTCACTAAATCTTTCTTCTTACATCTCAAATCTACATTGACCCAAACTGGTATATTTTTTCAAATAAACATTGTAGATTTTATATCTCAAAGTTTACTTGGGTTTTTTTTTTTTGTATATTCCATGTCTCTATTTAACACGTTCAACCTTTCCTTTTATCTTTTGAACATTCAAAACACAGTTATATATAATACTGCTTCAATGTCCTTGTCTACTAACTCTATTATCTGTCTCATTTCTAGGTCAGTTTTGATTTATTTGTCTCCTCATTGTTGATCTTACTTTCTTTCTTCTTTGAATTGTTAATAATTTTAATTGTATGTCAGACATTTTGAATTTTACCTTGTTAAGTGCTGGATATTTTTGTTTATTTTTTTTATGCTTATTTATTTTTGAGAGAGGAAGTGTGAGTGGGGGAGAGAGAGGAGGACAGAGGGTCTGGAGTGGGCTCTACACTGACAGCAGCAAGCCCTATTTTGGTCTCAAACTCATGAACGATGAGATCATGACCTGAGCTGAAGTCAGATGCTCAATGGGCCTGAGCCACCCAGACACCCCATTTTTGTGTTTCTATAAATAAATATTCATGAGCTTTATTCTGGGACACAATTAAATTACTTAGAAACAGTATGCTCCTTTTGGGTCTTGCTTTAAAACTTTGTTAGTTGAGATAAAGGCAATGTTTAGACTATGGCTAGTATTTCTTCATTTCTAAGGCAAAACCATTCTGTGTATTCTAACTGAGCCCTATGAAATATGAGGTTTTCCACTCTGAAAAATGGCAGCAAGAATACTTCCCAGACCTACGTAATCCCTAGAGATTTCTCTGTGGAGCTTTCTACTCTCTGAAAATTTGTCTTGCAAGCTCTAGCCACCTAGCATCCCCAGACTGCCAGCTCTACCTCCTCAACTCAAGCAAATGGCCAAGCTTCTCCACTGTGCTCTATGGTCTTCAATCTCTCTCTAGGCAATAAGCTTGGGCAATCATAGGACTTATCTCACTTGTTTTTCATCTCTCAGATAGCACTGTTGTCATTTGCCTAATGTCCAATAAATTAAAAATCATTGTTTTGTGCATTTTGCCTTTTTGTTGTGGTTGTTTCAGGTAGCTGTGTAAATTTGGTCCCTGTTGACTCCATCATGGCAGAATCAGAAATCCTATAATACAGATTTAAAACCTGAATTATCTACATATGACATAAATCCCAGTATTTCAATTTAATCTAGATTGAAAGACTGAGACACATATATATGTTAATGTAGACATACATACAAAGTGGGAGTATATACAACAAAATAGCAACAATGTTTTTCTCTTGCTTGTGGAAATATAACACATTTTTAATTCTCTTGTTTATGCCTTCAATTTTTCAAACACTTCTAAGGCACACAAAAATTACCATTATCATAATAAAATACTGCAAATATTTTAAAATGTGATTTAGACCAAAAACAAACACTCATTATCTAGATGTTTCATTTGAATATTGATAAACCTCTTGCTGGATTGTTTCCAGCCCCTAGCTCACTTACTGGTTATGTAACTATAAAGAAACAAAGAAACTTTGAAATCTAATTAAGTAGGCTATGTGTAATCTTTTAATTTCTCTCAGACTTTCAAATCCAGTGTTTCACAGGTAAGGATATATCATTTACCGAGTGCCTGGGTGGATCAGTCAGTTAAGCATCTGACTCTTGATTTTGGCTAGGTCATGATCTCATGGTTCATGAGATTGAGCCCTGCATCCAGCTCTGCACTAACAGCGTGGAGCCTGCTTGGGATTCTCTCTCTCTCCCTCTCTCTCTGCCCGTCTCCTACTCACACTTTCTCTATTTCTCAAAATAAATAAATCAACATTTTTTAAAAAAGAATCTATATCTTTTTAAAATACCATTTATCTAGAAAAACTAGCATATTATAAAAGGGAAATTATATTTAAGTGATATTCTCAATGACATGATATCAGATGTAATATCTATAGGCAGGATTGTATATAGGCAATATTGGCAGAAGTAATTACCACAATTACTTGCATTATTGAGTGTTGTTTATATGTCTCTTGTCAAAAGTCATTTATATGTCTCTTGTAATAGCCCATAACAAACTGTTATTTAAAAGGTTTTCTAGGGATGCCTGGGTGGCTCACTTGGTTGGGTGCCTGACTTCAGCTCAGGTCATGATCTTGATGTCTGTGGGTTCAAGTCCTGTGTCGGGCTCTGTGCTGACAGCTTGGAGCCTGGAGCCTGCTTCAGAGTCTGTGTCTCCCTCTCTCTCTCTCTGCCTTTCCCCTGCTCATGCTCTCTCTCTCTGTCTCTCAAAAATAAAGATTAAAAAAATAAATAAAATATTTTCTAGTCATTAATCCATTAATTCTGAGTCATGAGTGAAAACCTACGTTTTAAAAACACTGATTTTCATAAGAATTATGCAGTATATTATAAAAGTAACCCACATTTTCTTTAACAATTATTCAATGCATAGCTTCTAAGTTAGCATATTCTTATATTTTACAAATTGAACACCATATAATAAGAACTGTGATTCACGATTTTTGTTAACACTATTGTACTGTAGATAATATGTGCTTTGTTGTTAGCTATATCTCACATACTCCTTTTCTGCATTGAGGATTTTAACATTTAACTGTTTTCATTCATATCATGTCCTAACAAATTCATGAATGGTTTCTCTGATTTTGATATGATTCCATGTTATTCTTGTGCTTCAGGAATTTTCTTACTACTGCATCATTTGTTCTTTGTTCTTTTTAAAACTCATCAATCCCTGATTTTTACCAAATAATTTTTATCCAGTGATATTTCTATACATTTTAGTTATAAAAATTGTGCACATAATTTATTCACAATGGAATAATCTCATATTTTTATTTTTCCCTTTTAAAAGTATAGATTCACATTCTACCAAAAAAAATGGAAATAATAAGCACCAGTATCTTTACCAATAACTTTTTTTTACCAACGCTTTTTCATATTTAACCTAGATTTTCCTCTTGCAAAATATTAACTTTTCCTTATTTTTGCATATTAGCACCTGTCCCTTTATATGTATTTGGTGAAGATCTAAGTACTTTGTTGGCTATTCCAAGCTTTTAAACAATTGCACATTACTACTAGATCATAAGACATTTATTTATATGATTACAATATGTGTTCTGTCATTTTTACCCTTCCTGAAAACTCACATATTATATATTCCTCACTCTAGATCTACAGTTTCTTATACTTTAACAGTATCCAAAACCATTGTTTATCAACAACATTTTCAGTATCACTAGGTATTTCAGTTTCTCTGACCTTTTTATAGAAACAGCTTTTGTGCCCATTGATATTATTTATTGTTTTCTTAATTTCAATTTCATTGATTTATGCTTTTATCTATATAATTCCCATTCTTCTGTTGCATAGAATTTAATTTACTTTTCTTTTTACACCTTTTAAAGTGGAAGCTTTGATTATTTGAATATAAATATAAGCGTTTCTAATACAAGCGTTTAATGACATAAGTTTCTCTCTAAGCACTGCTTTAGCTGAATCCCACAAATCTAATACTGTATTTTTATTTTCATTAATTTCAAAGTACTTTTAAATTACCCTCAAGAATTTTTTTTTTAAACATGAGCTAGTCAAAATGTGTTGTCCAGTCTCAAAATATTTTGGGAATTTGCAAATATCCCTTTTGGTATTCTTTATTCCATTATGATTTCAATCTTTTTATACCTGTTGAGAGCTGATTTGTGACCCAGTATGTGAACTGTTCTGGAAAATGTTCCATATGCACTCAAGAAGAATGTGTATTCTGCTGCTTTAGGATGAAATGTTCTGAATATATCTGTTAAGTCCATCTGGTCTGATGTGTCATTCAGAGTCTTTGTTTCCTTGTTGATTTTCTCCTTAGATGATCTGTCCAATTGCTGTCAGTAGAGTATTAAAGTCTCCTGCAACAATGGTATTATTATCAATAACTCTGCTTATGTTTGTGATTAATTGATTTATATATTTGGGTGCTCTCAAGTTGGGGCATAAACACAATTGTTAGCTCTTCTTGATGGATAGACCCCTTAATTATGATATAATGCCCTTCTTAATCTCTTGTTACAATCTTTGAGAATATACTTTGCAGGATTTAAATTCTTTTACATTTGTTAAGGGTTGTTTTATGGATTATCTTGGTGAATATTCCATGTGTACTTGAAAATAATGTATACTCTTCTATTGTGTAGAGTGTTCTGTAAATGCCAGTTAGATAAAGTTGTTTCAGAGTGCTGTTTGGGTTCTTCAGTATCCTTTCTATCCACTTTTTGTATAATTTCCTCAGAGAGAAGCATTATTTTTATTATATTACAATTATATTTGTCCAAATATAATTTTAGATTTGGCTATTTGTCCTTTCAGTTTTATCAGTTTTTGTTTCATGTATTTTGAAGCTCTGCTTTTAGGTGCATGCACACTTAATATTGTTATACCGTCTTGAAGTATCCTTATGTAATTATATTTAATATTCCTGTTTATAATAATTTTCTTCTAGTGAAATAATTTTTTCTGCTATCAATGTAGTTATTCCAACTTTTTTATTTATTTTAATCTTTTAAAATGTTTAAATAATAAAATTATCTCTTTATTTTGGTGTAAAGTTAAAACCCATATATAAATTCATGTAACCACAATCATAATCAGGATTTAAAATAGTTCTATAACTGTCTTCCAACACATACATACAAACATGGAGACACAAACTCCCAAGTGCTGTTCTTTTATAGTCTTACCCTCCTCTCACACCTAATTTTGACAACTACTCCACCATCTTCTATCACTGTATCTTTGTCTTTTCATCAATGTTATATAAATGGAAAAATAAAGTAAGTAACTTTTTGAAGCACTTTTACTCAGGAAAATGCCTTTGAGGTTCATCCAAGTTGTGTCTATCAATAGTTCATTCATTTTTATTTCCCAGTAGCAATCCATTGTACCAACACACCACAGTTTATCCATTCACTCATGGAAGGACATTTGGGTTGTTTCCAGATTTTGGCAAATATGAATGGAACTGATATAAATATTCATATGTAGATGTTAAGTTTTTTATTTCTCCTAGGAGTGGCTTTGCTGACTCATATGGTAAATGTATGTTTAAAAGAAATTACCAAATCACTTTTCACAGGGGATGTATCATTTTATATTTCCAATACTTATGTATGAAAGTGTAACTTTTTCTTCATCCTTGGTAGCACTTAATAATGCCAGTATTTTTTTTTTCAACGTTTATTTATTTTTGGGACAGAGAGAGACAGAGCATGAACGGGGGAGGGGCAGAGAGAGAGGGAGACACAGAATCGGAAACAAGCTCCAGGCTCTGAGCCATCAGCCCAGAGCCTGACGCGGGGCTCGAACTCACGGACCGTGAGATCGTGACCTGGCTGAAGTCGGACGCCCAACCGACTGCGCCACCCAGGCGCCCCAATAATGCCAGTATTTTTTAAATAATGTTGGTCTTTCTCAGATGTGTGTTGTGGTATCTCAAGTTTAGCTTATTTCTTCTTACATGATTCTTTGATGCCCTTATTCCTATGCTCTTCCAAATGTGAAAGAGTTCATGTGTTCTTTCTCTCTTTGGAGGAGATCAACATCCTTTGGAATTTAATTGTCTTGATTGCCTTGTAACACCAACTCTAAATAGTTTGAGAAAAGTTTTGATTTTATAGACTATCTGCGTTATTCTCATTTTTCAAGTGAGTGTGATGTTCTCTTTTGACTTTCTACCTCATAAACAGAAGCAGAATTTGGGCAACCTAGATTTGAACTTTTATAAACATAAAACTATAAAGTATACATTCTGTTTTCAGTCTGTAATATTCAGGTTGCTTCATTAAATATTGTATTTGCGAGATTTATCCATATTTTCAATGTAGCTCTAATTTCCTTGCTTCACTGGTATGTAGTACTCTATTATGCAACTATATCTCAAATAATTCATCCATTATACAGTTAGTTGATGGACATGTAGCTTGTTACATTGTTTCCCAAAGTGGTTATAATTTATGTTTGTACTTTGAGTTTATGAGAATTCATTTTATTTTATATCCTTGCTAATATTTTCATTGACAATTTTAATATAAATTTCTTATTGAAATATACATATAAAGAAGAAATAAATTTCTTATTGAAATATACATATAGAGAAAAGCACAAATAAAAAGTGTATGATAGCCATCTGTATGTCTTTTTTGGAAAAAAATATGTTTATTCAGATCCTCTGTCCATTGTTCAATTGGATTTATTTTTTTTCCAGTGTTGAGTTGTATGAGTTCTTCATATATTTTGAATATCACTCCTTTTATTGGATATATCATTTGCAAATATCTTTTCCCACTCACTAGGTTGCCTTTTCATTTTGTTGATGATTTTATTCACTGCAAAAGCTTGTTATTTTGGTGTAATCTCAATAGTTTATTTTTTGCTTTTGTTTCCCTTGCCATGCATCAGAACCACCTTTCCATGCATCAAAATTATCTCTAAATAGATGGATCCAAAATGTAAACCTCAAACAATAAAACTTCTAAAAGAAAATATTTATGATCTACAGATTTTTTAGACAAGACACTAAAACCATGATCCATCAAAGTACAAAATTATAATTAGACTTTATAAAAATTAAAATTTCTGTTCTTAAAAAAACACTGAATAAATTAAAGGCACATACAGGGAGAAATTCATTGCAAATCACATATCTCATTAAGGATTTTAACTGGGTTGTATAAATAACTCTCAAAACTCCACAATAAGAAAACAAACATGCCATTAAAAATGGGCTATTTCAACAGACACTTCGTCAAAGAAGATATACAGATCACAAACAAGCATATGAAAACAATGAACATCATCGGTCATTAGGAAAAAGCAAAATACACAATGATACACAATTGCATACCTGTTAGTATGACTGAAAATCTGACATCCTGGGAAACTCCATAGCCTCAGGCAAATATAAATGGTTGTTCACCCTAAATTACATTTGTATAAAATCTTATAAGATGCAAACTAATATATAGTGGCAGAAATTATATCAGGGGTTGCCTGGGATTAGAGAAGGGGAAGGAATTAGTGACGGAGAAACTATGAAGGGGCACAAGGAAACTTTTGAGTGTGATAGATATGCTCATTATCTTGTGGTGATGCTTTAAAAATGTGCAGTTTATTGTATGTGAATTATACCTCACAGTTTTGCTAAAAAGGAAAACATTGCCTTGGTTGTATCTTGAAAGCTTCATATATGCTGCTTTCATTATCATTAAATTCTAGGTATTGCTATATTTCCATCATGACTTCTGATTTAAATCCTAAGTTATTTAGAAGTGTGTTTTTAAATAATTTCTAAATGCATGGTCATTTATCTTTTTTATTACTTTCTTATCTAATTTTGCAGTGGTAACAGATCAGTCTGTATGATATCTAATACTTTATAATATGTTAAAGTTTTCATTATAGACTAGACCACAATCTTTTTGGGGGGGTGTAAATGCCTTATGAATGAGAAAAATCTGTGGTCTTTAATTTTTGGCTAAAACTTTCTATATATCCATTAGGTCAAGCTAATATGCCTTTCTCCACTATTCATGAAACTGGTGCTTCTCGGTCTAGCTAGAATTTATAATGCCCTCTACTGTGTGTCCATTAGTATATTTTTGTTATTACTATTGTAACATTTATTCTAATATGAGTTGATTGTGGAGATTTTATATTGTATTTTGAGGGAGCAAGAGTAAAATTCTTACTTAGTATCAGAAGTACCTATTATGAACAACCCTTACCTGCAGCCTATTAATAGGACTAGTTCATGTGGCTATGTATATACCCTGTGGAAGTAGCTAATAAACGAAGGACATTCCATATGAACAAAGAAGGAAAAAACAGTCTCACAGGAGTCACTAAGGCTAGGTGACTACAACTCAAGACTGCTGTGAAAAGGGATTTAATAGGATCTGGTGATACAGTTCAGAAGGGCACAAATACTGTAGTTGCACTACTGATGCAGGGCATGGGATGCTGGTACTAGAACCATGGAGGCCAACTGCTGGCTCAAGAAACAGGTGGTGCTAGCTAGCTCCACTTTTACTACTTCCAACCAAGTGGATTCTGTGTGGTCACTGCTTCTTCCCATCTCTAGCCTTAGAGTCTAAGCAGCTAAAATGAATGACAAATAGCCACCAAAATTCATCACTTTGAAATTTTAATATCTACCTTTCATCTCTCTCTCTCTCTCTCTCTCTCTCTCACACACACAAATCTATTTCTTTCCCTCACTGAAAATAATGCTATTTAACACCTTAACAATTGAAAAGACACTCAACCCCATCCCCAAAAGCATAAGTCCAAAGACCCATTAGTTCCTGCATCCAATTCCAAGTATAGGATCCTTAGGTGGTATCCATTTCCCTTTCACTTCCATCAGGATCCTGTACTAATAGTGCAGCTTATGGACTAAATTTTAAAAATAGCCATTCCCTAACACTCTTTATATGTATAGGTCAGTGTCCAGGTAGTAGACAGGAACCACAACATTGTTTTTAACAGAGAGAATGTATATAAAGAATTGATAACTAGCATAACCTTTGTTAGTTAGGTAACTGAAAGGGTAAAAAGAAAATTCTAAGATATCATAGAGCTAGTGAATTCAGGAAGTAATGCTGGTGGAACAGAGAAGAGATAAAAATTATTGAAATTCTTGGAAACTTACAGAAGAAACCCCTTGTTGCTGAAGCTCAGAAGCAAGAAAAAGGAGTAAGTCCTATCTCCCTCTTCTAGATGTGCAATCTCCCTTGAGCATCCTTTATTGGCAAAGCAGATTTGCAGAATCTCAACTCCAGCATCACAGAGCAGAGCATAGAAGGGTGGTGTGGAGTTGAGAGAAAATTAATACCTGGCATAGTCTAAGTACCCCTATGGCCACTCAACATCCATACATACCCATTTACATTCTTATACCATGCTTCCAACTTTAATACAACTGCCAACAACTCTGTGTCTGACAAGATACAACCATTCTTTATATAAAAGTAGACATTCTCACATTGTTTTCAAAGTTAGAGGTTGCAGAGTCTCCCAAATTATTGTATCTAGTTTACATGATCAATCTCTGAGATATATTAATTTTTCCTCAAATTACATCACAATATATTTGAATATTATTTTACATAAAGATTAAACTTTAAAGTTAACCACCAGCTAAACTTACATTAAATAACATGGAGAAGGAGAAGAGAAGGGAAGAAAATTGAATGAATAGCTGCTGTAGTCTGTGTTTCTATATCTTCTTTCTTCCACTTTTCATTCAATAATTCCCTTGCCCTCAGCTATGACCTCAACTGGTTACGGTTCTTTACCTGGTGACATAAACTAAACCCTCATCCCTGAAGGATCTGAAGCTTTAATGGTCCTTCCTTTTTTTCTTAGTTTCTATAATTTTCCATTAACTTTTATTTTTGGATATAAAAGTACTTTTCTTAATTACCAAGGAATCCCCTGGGTTCTAAACATGGTGTTCAGTGTCCTCATTGTATACCAGCAATCTAATCCCCTTTAATAATTCAGATCAGTCACTACAGCCTGTATAATAATCCCTTTCTTTACCTGTTGGTTCAGTAGAATGAAGAGCCCAAAATGGTCAAGTAGTTGTCTTACTTTGTATTCAGTGAACTATTTTTGTATGCCCTCATGAAAGCATTGCCCCTTTGGAAACTAAGACTCCCAAACCAGAAATGCTCTGAGTTGTGGACAGTAGTGATCATAAAGTTCACAAATATGTTATTAGGTATAATTATGAGAGAAAGACACCCCTTCTTCTATTCCTTGATGAACAGACCCATCCATGCATTTTGGCTATGGGACAGATAGTACCATATACTGGTGCTATAGACTGAATTACGTCCCTTCAAAATTCATATGTTAAATCCCTAATCCTCCATGTGACTCTATTGGGTATAGGGCCTTTAAGGAGGTGACTAAGGTTAAATGAGATCATAAGAGTGGAACCCTATCTAATAAAACTATAATCCTTATAGAAGAAAAGACACTAGATCTCTTTCTCTCTCTCTCTCTCTCTCTCTCTCTCTCTCTCTCTCCCCACCATGTGAGGATACAGAAAGAAAGCAGCCATTTGCAAGCCAGAAAGAGAGCTCTCACCAGAAACCAAACCTTATTGGAACTTTGATCTTGGACATTCAAGCCTCCAGAACTGTTAGAAAATAAAGTTCTATCATTTAAACTACTCAATGTATAGTATTTTGATATACCAGCATGAGCAGACTGAAACAACTGGTCTCTAATTAAAAGCATATACCATATTTTGTAAAACAGAACCCAGGTTGTTTCAGGTTGTTTTATTCAGCAGTATGGTCTTCCACTATCTATTATGCCACATACTTCTGAGTAATGAGGTATATATAAAACAGTAAATTACATGGACATGAGCCTATTGTTATATTTATTTTTTTGCAGTCAAATTATTTCTTCAATGAAAAACATTGCCATATTGAATACCATTATGGTAGACTAGGCAGCCAATGAGCTCATGAATTGTGATAATGGTAGAAAATGGTAGAAGTATTTCAGATAAGGAGGGAAAACCCATATTTATAACATGTCTATTCCCATAGAGATGAACTTCTTCCTCCTCCATGTTGGAATAGGCCCATAATAACCAGGCTGCCACCAGATGGCTATTTGTTCTCTCTCAAGGAAATGTTGCCATATCAGGCACTTAGTTTTGTTCTCTGATGTTGGCAGATATGATGCTCAACCGTAATAATAGCCAGGCAAGGTGTTGAACCCTTGCATAACTTCCAACCCTGCCACCATGGCCACTCTGTTCATGGAATCACTGGATAAAGATTTGGATGGCTGGAGAAGAGGCTGGCAGAAAATGACAGAATGTATCCTTTTCTATTCCTTATATGAAATATTTTTGTTCAATAGAATAGAATAGAGAACCCAAAAATGGACCCACAAATATATGGCCAACTAATCTTTGACAAAGTAGGAAAGAGTATTCCATGGAAAAAAGACAGTCTCTTCAGCAAATGGTTCTGGGAAAACTAGACAGCAACATGCAGAAGAATGAAACTGGACCACTTTCTTACACCATACACAAAAATAAATTCAAAATGGATGAAAGACCTAAATATGAGACAGGAAACCATCAAAATTCTACAGGAGAAAACAGGCAGCAACCTCTTTGACTTTCACCACAGCAACTTCTTACTAGACATGTCTCCAGAGGCAAGGGAAAAAAAAGCAAAATTAAACTATTGGGACCACATCAAGATAAAAAGCTTCTGCACAGTGAAAGAAACAATTGACAAAACTAAAAGGCAACTGACAGAATGGGAGAAGATATTTGCAAATGACATATTGGATAAAGGGTTAGTATCCAAAATCCATAAAGAACTTACCAAACTCAACACCCAAAAAGCAAATAATCCAGTGAAGAAATGGGCAGAAGCCATGAACCGCAATGAGATACCACCTCACACTTGTCAAAATGGCTAAAATTAACAACTCAGGCAACAACGGATGTTGGTGAGGATGCTGGGAAAGGGGAACCCTTTTGCACTGTTGGTGGGAATGCAAACTGGTGCAGCCACTCTGGAAAACAATATGAAAGTTGCTAAAAAAATTAAAAATAAAACTACCCTATGACCCAGCAATTGCACTATTGGGTATTTATCCAAAGGACACAAAAATGCCGATTTGAAGTAGCATATCATCCCAATGTTTATAGAACCACTATCAACAATAGCCAAATTATGGAAAGAGCCCAAATGTCCATCGACTGATGAATGGATAAAGAAGATGTGGTATACATATATAATAGAATACTACTTGGCAATGAAAAAGAATGAGTTGTTGCCATTTGCAACAACATGAATGGAACCAGAGTGTATTGTGTTAAGTAAAATAGTCAAAGAAAGACAGATATAATATGATTTTTCTCATATGTGGAATTTGAGAACCACAACAGGTTAACATAGGGGAAGGGAAGGAAAATAAGATAAAAACATAGAGGGAGGCAAATAATAAGAGAATCTTAAGCACAGAGAACAAACTGAAGGCTTCTGGAAGGGAGGTGGGTGGGGCATGGGCTAAATGGGTGATGGACATTAAAGAGAGCACTTGTTGGGATGAGCACTGGATGTCATATGTCAAAGATGAATCATTGGGTCTACTCCTGAAGCCAAGACTACACTGTAGGTTAACTAACTTGAATTTAAATAAATAAATTAAATGAGGCATAACTGGTGTACAACATTATATTAGTTTCAGGTGTACAACATCTGTCAATATTTGTATATAGTCAGAATTATCACTGCAATAAGTCTAGTTAACATCCATCATCATAGTTACAGAATTTTTTTCTTGCAATGAGAACTCTAATATCTACTCTCTTAGCAAATTTCAAATATGTAATACAGTATTATTAACTATAATTACATGCTGTGAGTGTACCTTTTTGTCTATGTAATTACTGAGCTGCCTCTGTAATGTATGGCATTAGTGAACATTGCATGGTACAAAAATAACTTCATGCTCTGTGACCACTCTGAGAGGTCTTTTACTGTCACCAGTCTTCCAATTCCACCTCTTCTAAGTCCCTAACCACAAAACTAAACCATTGAGAAATGCCTATGAGTCAGCATAACTTTGGACATCTGGTCATATTCCATTCCAGATCAAGTTGACAACAAAATGCACAACTTGAAACTTTGCCCACTTAGAGACTTTTCCTTCACCACTCTCCCTTGGGGGTCTCTGATTGGGGCTTTAATGCTGCAGATGTCCAGAATATCATGCAGAAAAAAATCTATAAAATAGGCCTGATATTTCTTTTTTGTGTTTATTTATTTATTTTGATAGAAAAAGTTAGCAGGGGAGGGGCAGAGAGAGAGAGGGAGAAAGAGAATCCCAAGCAAGCTCCACACTGTCAGCACAGAGTATGACACGAGGCTTAATCTCGTAAACCATGAAAATATGACCTGAGCTGAAATAAAGTGTCAGATGCTTAAGCAAACTGAGCCATCCAGGCACCCCAGCCTGATATTTCTTCTTCAGCCAACTCATATAAAAGATTACCTATGAACCCATAGATGCGAATGCAGTGGGTGAAGCCAATGTAGCTAGCAGGTGTGTGTCAGTCTGAGTCACCTGTTCATGCAAATTACTTGTGTCTTTCAGACCTGCCTTGACTTTAGCTATCATTTCCACCTGGTGATAAATTTCTGCTGTGCGTGTTCAACTTTAAGGCTTTATTGGCCAAATAATAACAAGCTCATGATAGAAAGTGAGCTGCATTGTCATCTGATATCCCATGATTAGGTATTCATTCTATAGTAAGGCCCAGAAACAATCCAGGACTGTTTTGCAAAGGCTAAGTTATCTTCAGGAAAAAGCATAGATTTTCTTCAAAATCCTAGACATATCGTATATGGTTCTCATAGTGATGCTTCCCAGAGGTTCCATATAGCCTTACTATTTACCACAGATAATGAATCTGCTGTATTATAAGGCCAAAATGCAAAAGCAGCTTGCACTGTTTCACTGAAGCTTGTACTTGCTGCTGTCTTTTCTTGCTCTGGCTCTCATTCAATACTGGAAAAATTATGGATTATTGAATAAATAGTACATTTTGTATACTCATATGTAGTGTATATTGTCTCAAAAATTTAAAAAAAAATAAGGAAATAAAATTGTGCCTCTTTCTTTGGTAGGTAGTAAAAATGTACAGGGATTTGTCTTTCCTTTTGGAGAGACTATTGAAGATTCTCCAAGCCATTGAACCTTTAGAAACTTCACTAAAGTAGTGGACCCCTGAATTTTCATGTTTTGTTCTTCCACCCTCTGGTTCATGTATGTCTTGCCAAGGCAATTAAAGTACATACATTTCCCTGTACTTCCTGCTCACTATATATAATCAGCATAATGTTGTCAATAGAGTATACCAGTGTATAGTATGAAATATCCAAACAGTCAAAATTTCTAGGCTCTATATTTTGGAAAAAAAAGCAGAAGAATTGATGTCTTCTTGAGGAAAGACTGTGAAAATTCACTACTGGCTCTTCTGGGTAAAGCAAACGTTTCTGGTGGTCTTTAAAAATTAGTCTGAAGAGAAAGTATTGTAAAGGTCAGTAGATGAATATCAAATTAATGTCAGGAGCTATGTTTGATTCTCTTCAGTAGAATACTATATCTTCAAGAGCAGCTTAAAATATACATCATTACCTGATTAAGATAAAAATAATCAACAGTTATTCTCCAACATCTATCTTCTCCACAGGCCAAAAAGATGAGTTAAATAGAGGTTTTAAAAGTATCACTATCCTTGAATTTTGATGAGCTGCTAAATTTAAGTTACCTTGCCAGCTTAATTTTTTATAGGCAGCATAATTATGTTTAGTGCCTTATTTTTAGTAATATTGACCCCACAGCTATAAGAAATAAATTATTTTGGGTCACCATAGCAGCCCTCTGGTTCTCTATGATTTGAGTTTATAGACTCGATCTTGTTATTTTCACTGTACACAAGCTCCATTTACTCAAAAGAATGCACCCAACCCCACAGCTTTTGCAATAATAATTACTCTCATAGCAGTCATTGTGGCAGTAGTTTGGGCTCCCAAAGCATGTATGTTAACAAGAATCTCATGGCAGTCAACCTAAGATATACATGGATTAATAACATCCCAGTTTCTATTGACTCAGAGCTCAGCATTATGTTCTATCCCAAAGATACAACCAAACTAACCCCCAAATATGATTTTAGGGTGTTTCCTGGAACCACTTCTGTTACCATCTTCTTTGTAAACCAGGAGACAGAAATAGCACAAGTAATTTGAACAGAGATGATTTAATATAAAGAATTATTTATTAGGTATAAAATTGTTAACTACATGACTTTAAGGGTAAAATGAGAAAGCTCAAAGGGATCATGGAGGTAACAACTACAGGAAGTAGCAGGTCTGGTGGAACAAAAGGAAGAAGTTAGAATTGTTAAGACTTATTAAGACATTGAAACTGAGGAAAGAGGTCCTGTGGAATTGAAGCACAGACTTGTGATAAAAGAAACTTCTGAGCTGGTGTTGGTTTTTCTGAGCTTACAGGAGGCTGACAGTCAGACTTCTGGACTGGACACTATTTATCTGATTTCTCCAAGATGAGTTTCAATGAAATTTATTATGCAAGTGTTAGAAAAACTGCAAATGGACTCATTTGCTTTTATCTGAAAGAACTTCATATTGCTGGAAGAATTGCTGCAATGATGCCCAGAGAAACTGCAAGAAGACCATAGAATTAAATAGGAAGAAGCCAGTCTCTCCTTTCTCCTCCAAACTTAGTATCTTTCTAGTATCTTCTATTGGTAGGGCTTATCAGGGATTCAGCAGGCAATGTAGAAATCTGGTTTACAAAGTCCCAGGCCCAGTATCACAAAGCAGAGTATAGAAGGATAATGCAAGAAATTGATAAAATTAATTGATACATAAAAGTATATATGACATAGCAAGTTGAGATATGAGCAGTTAATCTTTGTTTAAGAAATATGACATAAAACTATGGGTGATACTTATGACGTATTTTCTTCAGTATCATTTCATGCTCTCATTTTTAAATGTTTTGATTGAAGTTACACACACATATATAATAGTAGACTAATTGTATGTATAAATAGCCAGAAAGTATCAAAATTGTATCACACCAGGGCCACAAAAAATCATGTCAAGAAATAGAACATAACTAGCATCCCAGAAATACCCTCAATGACGTTTCTAATAACACCCCCATCTTACCAACCCAAAGATAAATATTGTTCTGATTGTTAACAGCATAGTTTTACATGCTTTTAGCTTTGTAATAGTGGAATCACACAGTATTTATTTTTTTCTCTAAATATATTTCTATATTCTTGCTTTAATAGTAGTTTATTAATTTTTATTAATGTGTTAGAGTTCTCTAGAAAAAAATAATACACACAAATGTATTCATAGGGAAATAAATAGAAAATACTCGTGACAATTACAGAATTCGTTTTTATAGCTGGTTACATGGTCATATCTGGTATTTACAACTACCTTCTTCAACTACCTATTCTGTATTCCCTTTTCCTTCAGCAAGTACTTCAGCTGGTCAGGGTTCTTTATCTGGTGGAATGGCCCAAACCTTCTTTCCTGAAGGGTCTATGTCATTAGTAATTTTGCCTGACTTGGGTTGCTACAATTTTCCACAGACCTTAATCATAGGGTATGATAATACTAAGAGACACCCTAAGGAATCCCCTGTATTCCAGAAATACTCTTTTTTTTAACCTATGTTGTAGAGTAGTCATACAATTTCCTGTTGGCAGTCAGGATCAATTACCCTATCCAGCACAGTAACCCCCTTTTTTTGCCTGTTGATTCACAGGCAGGAGGAATCCAAAGTGGCCGGGCAGCAGTCTTAACTTCCAGTTCAATGGAATCAGTGTTGTGATTCCTGTTGGAGATAAGACTTTCCTCCCTTTGGAACTAAGACCTCTAGGACAACAGAGCATAAAGTCATAGGAACAAGAAGCCAAAATGTTGCTACTGCGTCACTAGGGTTAATAAGGAGTGGTGCCATTCCCATTTCTTCCCCTTCACTCCTGGACACATGAATCCTGGCTATGGGGAAAACAGCACCATTTATTGGATGTTAATTCAGAACATATACAGCTGGCTGATCACCCTGGGGAATGGTACCATATGAAGGCCTGAGTATTAGTCTCTCTTGCTGGAAAATTGGGCACTCAGCAGTGGCTATAGCCATATTAGCCTTGGTGAGTGGAAGTCCATGTTGCTGAGCTCATACGTCACCTCCATCACTGCCACCATGGCCACTTTGTTCATGAGAACACCAGGCAATGACTGAGGTAGCTGAAGAAAGAGACTAATTGGTATTCATAGAATGGGTCATTCTATAACTTGATTATTAAATCCTCCTCTGCTGAGGTCACTCTTTGATGAGCATTCACATGGGACATAAATGCCTTCACATTTTGGACCCATTCAGAGAGGCCTATCCACACACCTCTTTCTCAGATATTTTGTCACCAATTATCTATTATGTTCCTTCCAAGTCCCTCACATCCAGCCAAACCATTGGCCACAGCCCATGAATTGGTATACAGTCACACATACAGCTATTTCTCCTTCCAAGCAAAGTGGGCAACCTAGTGTACTACTCAAAGTTCTGCCCACTGGAAGGATTTTTCTTCACCACCTTCTTTCAGGGGTGTCCCAGAGAGGGGCTGCAGTGCTGTAGCTGTACACTTTTGGTGGGCGCCTACGTGTCATACAGAAACATCTGTAAACCAGGCCCAAGTCTTCTCTTCCTCTGTCAACTGGTCATAGGGAACTCCTCATGAGGTCATAGGTGCAGGCTTGGAGAGGGAAGGTAGTACAGCATAAGTAAGAACCATGGGCATTTGACCCACTTCTTCATGTAACTTACTTAGGTCTCCAGGGCCTGCCTAGGGCTGATCACATATATATCACTTCCATTTGGTGATACATTGTTGCTCTGCATGACCAACTTTATGGCTTAGTATATTAGATAACATTCAGTTCATGATGGGCAGTTCAGGTCATGTGATAACTTGATGGTCTATAGTCAATCACTCAGTCTACTGAGCCCCACAAACCAAGAGGTATTTCTCAAAAGGAGAGTAGTTATTTGTGGATGATGGCAAGGCCTTGCTCCAAAATTCTAAAGGCCTGTGCTGTGATTCACCTATAGGGTTCTGCCAAAGGCTTCAAAGAACATCTCTATCTGCCACTGATACTTCAAGCAGATCATAATGGCCCAAGTGGCAGAAAAAACAGTTGTATAGCAGGTTGGACCTGCTGCAAAGCCTTCTCTTGTCCTGAGCCATATTTAAAACTAGTAGTTTTTAGGGTCACTTAGTGGATGGGCTAGAGTGCCACACCCAAATGATAAATATGTCACCTCCAAAATCCAAAATGAGCCACAAGATTCTGTGGTATTGGCAAAAGCATAGACAAACAGATCAATGGGACAAATACAGGTAACAGAAGACCCACAAGTATATGGTAAACTGATTATTGACAAAAATGTAAAGGAAAATCAACAAACAAGGAGTAGTGTTTTCCACTAATAGAGTTGATAAAATTGGACATTAAAAACACCTTGATCATTGTCTCATACCATATACAAAATTAACTTGCATTATATAGTACATGTAGATATTAGAACAAAAGCTGTAAATACTTTTATCAAAAGAATAGGTGAAAAATCTTTGAAACCTTGTACTAGACAAATATTTCCCAGATGGAATACAAAAAGCAAGAACCATAAGACAAAATGTGATGAATTGATGAGCTAATCAAAATTTAGAATTTCTGCTTTTTAAAGGGCATTTTTAAGAGAATGAAAAGACAAGTCACTTATTTGGAAAAACTATTTGCACATTACATATTTGATAAAGGACTTGTATCCAGCATATATAAAGAAACTCCAAAACTCAATAATAAGAAAATCAACTATAATTTTTTTCTTTTCAAATTTTTATTTATATTCTAGTTAGTGCAATATTTGTGCACATACAGTGCAATATTGGTTTCAGGAGTAGAATTCAGTGATTCATCACTTACATACAACGCCCAGTGCTCATCATAACAAGTACCTTCCTTAATATCCATCACCCATCTAGCCAATCCCCCACCCACCTCCTTCCATCAACCCTCAGTTTGTTCTATATAGTTAAGAATCTCTTAGGGCGCCTGGGCGGCTCAGTTGGATAAGTGTCCGACTTAGGCTCAGATCATGATCTCGCTGTTTGTGAGTTTAAGCCCCATGTTGGGCTCTGTGCTGACAGCTCAGAGCCTGGAACCTGCTTCAGATTCTGTGTCTTCATCTCTCTGCCCCCTCCCCCTGGTTGTGCTCTGTCTCTCAAAAATAAATAAATATTTTCAAAAATTAAAAAAAGAGCATCTTGTGTTTCCCTCTCTTTTTTTTCTCCTCCCATATGTTCATCTGTTTTGTTTCTCAAATTCCACACATGAATGAAATTATATGGTATTTGTCTTTTTCTGACTGACTTATTTCATTTAGCATAATACACTCTAGCTCCATCCATGAAAATCAACTATAATTTGGCTTCATGTATTTTTTCATATATTTTCAAATACTAAACAAACGTTGATTTCCTAGAATAAATCTCACTATGTACTCTTTTTTTTCTTCAATTTGGGATTTTTTTCATCTATATCCATGAGGGACATAAGCTTATAATTTTTCTTTCTTATGGTATTCTCATCATCTTTTTGTATCAATGCTTTTCTAGTCTCACAAATTAAGTTAGAAAACAGTGCCTATGTTTGTATTCCTTAGAATAATTTGCATGATTGGTGTTCTTTCATTCTTTTTTTAAATTGTAAAATACATATATTAAATTTACCATTTTAAACATTTAGAGTGTACAATTAAGTGACATTTAGTACTTTCACAATCTTGTGTAACCATCAGCCAATCTAGTTCCAGAATATTTTCATCACCACAAAAGGAAACTTCATATCAACTAACCAGTCTTTCCCCATTAATTTATGCCCCCAGCTCCTGGCAAACTAAATCTTTCTGTCTGTATGGATGTATCTATTCTGGACATTTTCTATAAACAGAATTATGCAATATGTGGTCCTTTGTTTCTCTCTTCTTCTACTTAGTATAATATTCTCAAGGTTCATTCATGTTGTAGCATGTACTAGTACTTTATTCCTTTTTATGGCTTAATATTCCATTGTATGGACATATCACTTTTGTTTATCCATTCATCTATTGATGAACATTTGGGTTGTTTCCACTTGTTGGCCACTATAAATAATGCTGTTATAAACATTCATGTACAAGTTTTTGTATGAACATCTGTTCTTAATTATTTAGAGTATATACACAGAAGTTGTATTGTTGGATTCATGTGATAATTCTGCTTAACTTCTTGATGAACTGCCAAACTATTTACCAAAATGTCCACATTTTGCATTTCCACAAAGCAATGTATGAGGGTTCCAATTTCTCTATATCTTCACCAGCATTTATTATTTTGAGTTTTTTAGATTATAGCCATCCTAGTGGATATAAAGTGGCTTTCATTTGCATTTTCCTAACGACTGATGTTGAACATTTTTCTGTGTGCTTGTTGGTCACTTGTATGTCTTCTTTGGGAAAAGGTATCTTCAAACACTTTGGCCATATTTCATAGAATTCTTTTTGTTGTTGAGTTGTAATAGCTCTTTATATATTCTTTGCAAGTATTTTTTATCATCCTGTAGATTATATTTTCAGTTCCTTGGTAGTGTCGTTTCATGCACAAAATTTAAATTTTTATGACGTATAATTCATCAATTTTTTTTCTTTTGTTGATTTTGGTTTTGTTGTCATCTAAAAACCCATTGTCAAATCCAAAATCATAAATATATAACCTTATGTTTTCTTCCAAGATTTTTATAGTTTTACCCATTCATTTTGAGTTAGTCTTTGTACATGGTGTGAGGTACAGTCTCACTTTATTCTTTTACATTTGGCTATGCAATTGTCCCAGCACTATTTGTTGATGAGATTATTTTCCATTGAACTGCTCTTGGAACCGTTGTTGAAAATCAGTTGAGCATTTGCATATGGATTTATTTCTGGATTCTAAATTCTATTCTATCTATATATCTATGCTTATGCCCATACCAGACTGCTTTTATTGCTGTAGTTTTGTAGTAACTTTTCAAAATAGGAACAGTGAATCCTCTTTGTTCTTATTTTTTCAATATTGTTTGAATATTTAACGTCACTTGGGATTTCATACAAATTTTAGGATCAACTTCCATTTATGCAAAAAAAAAAGGCCATTAGAGTTTTGATAGGGATTCCATTGAATCTATAGATCACCATGGGGAGTGTTACCATTTTAGTACTATTAAGTCTTCCAAACCATGAATCTGATATTTATTTCCATTTATTTAGGTCATCTTTAATTTATATCTAAAGTGTTTTGTAGTTTTCAGTATATAAGTTTTGCACCCCCATGTTTAAATTCACTCCTATTTTAATGCTATTATAAATAAAATTGTATTCTTAAGTTACTTTTTTAGATTGTTCATTGTCAATGTATAGAAATGTAGCTTATTTTCCCAAGTTGATCTCATACCCTGCAACTTTGAATATTTAAAATATTAGCTCTAATAGCTTTTCTGCAGGTTTTAAAGGATATTCTATATATGGGATCATGTCATCTGTGAATAGAAAGTTTTAATTCTTTCCTTATAATTTTGATGCCTTTCATTTCTTTTTCTTCCCAAATTGTTCTGACTAGGATTTTTATTACTATGCTGAATTGCAGTGGTGATTGTAGGCATCTTTGTCCTTTATATGATCTTAAGAGAAAAGCCTTTTGAATTTTATTATTGAGCATGATGTTATCTTTTAGATTGTTGTAAATGCCCTTTATCATGTTGAGGATATTTCCTTCTACTCTTAATTTACTAAATATTTTTTTTATCATGAAAAGTTATTGGATTTTGTCAAATGCTATTTCAGCATCAATTGAGATAATCATTTCCCCCCTTTATTCTATGCACATAGTGCATTGAATTATTTGAGATTTGTATATTAAACCACACTTGGTCATTGTGTATAATCCCTTTCATATGCTTCTGGATTAATTTTGCTAGCCTTTTGTTGAGTAAGTTTGCATCTATATTCATATGGGATATTGACCTGTAATTTTCTTGTAGTGTCATTGTTTGATTTTGGCATAAGGTTAATGCTGGTTTCACAGAATAAATTAAAAAGTATTTCATCCTCTTCTGTTTTGGAAGAGAGTTCAGAAAAGATTGGTTTTAATTCTTCTTTAAATGTTTGTAAGAATTCTTCATACTGTTTTTTAATTGGATTATTTAATTCATCTATGTAGAAGGACTTACTTTTGTCATTTTGCTATTTGTTTTCCATATATCCTATATCATTTTGTTTATCGACTCCTTCATCACTATTCCTCTAATTCTTCCAAAACACTACAATGTGTTCAATTGAGAAGGAGCCAAGATGGCAGAACAGCATGGAAGCTTTTTGTGTGTCTCGCGTCCATGAAATACAGCCAGACCAACACTAGGCCATCTTACACACCTAGAGAACTTATTGGAGGATTGACACAATAATATGCACAACCTGAACCACAGAATTCAGCAGGTACATGGCACAGAGAGCTGAACTTGGGGAGCGAGAAGCCGTGAAAGGTAGGGAACCCGTTTTGTGGGCAGAGGACGGAGACTGTGGAGGGGGGAAGCATACGGGAAAAGCACCCCTCCCCAAAAGCAGCTGGAGAGAAAGTGGAAAATTGGAAACCACAGGGACTAAACTAAAAAGGGAGAAAGAAGAAAGGAGAAAGGAGAGGGTTTAAATTCCATTAAGACTGTAAACAAGGGGAGCGCAAAGGCTACAACTCCGCAGCTCAATACCTGGCAGTGCTCTGGTGGGAAGGGTGAATCCCCAGGAACAGACTGGGGTCCAGGATGTTCTCAGACTACACGGGGAAAAGTGGTTCCACTGCTGGAAGGACATTTGGTACAGACTGTTGAAGCCACCTGGTCCCAGCAGACCCCGGAAGACAGCCACATTCGCTGGTGCTGGGGCAAGGTCGTTGAGGGTGAAGCCTGATGCCAGATGTGTGTTGTGATTTTCCATAATCCCTGAAATGCTGCTGCTACACTGTCTCACGAACTTTTTTGGGGGCGGGCTGGCACCTGGCCGCAGTATTGGGGCACCGGCAGCATCAGGGTCCCACAAACATTCCTGGGTGCAGCTGACATTTGGCCATTGCTTATTCGGCCATTGCTTGGTGAGACCCTCCCACAGAGGGGCGGAATGGGTCAAAGCCACAGTCCATAGGAAGGGGCCAGGGGAAACAGCCACATCTGAGACAAAATTGGGAGAGAGTTACTGCCTGGGGCCAGATCATGGAGAGTGAAAAGGTGGGGAGTGGACGAAAGCTGACAACAGAGGACTGGTGCACGATTGCTGATCCAGGAGAACAGACTGGGTAGCTGGGTGGCGCCATTTTCACCGCTCCTGCGCATGCGCATACGCACCTGTGAGCACCGCAACAATCCACTCCAGTAAGCTAGCAGCACCATCTAGTGGGGAGCGGAGCTGTTACTTGAGCCCCACCCAACTGGGCCAACTTGGCTCTTCAAGAACACAAGCCTCACCGCCAGCTTAATTTATGGACTATAAAGAGCTACATGGACTGACCTCTAGGGGAAAACGAAGCAATTTCAATCTGTTAGGTTCATCTATTCAATTTTTTTTCACTTTTTTTCTTTTTCCTTTTTCTCTTTTACAATTCTTTTCTTTTTCTTGAATACAGAGAGAAAAAATTTTTATTTTCAATTTTTATTAAAAATATGTCTTTAATTTTTATTACTATATTCTTTACCTTTGTGTAAATTTTTTCAAATTCTACTTTACTTCCATCATTTTATTTTAGTCTACTTCAGTGTACTCACCTTTTCAAATTTTCAAACAATTTCCTTTTTTCTCTTTTTCTTTTTTTCTTTTTCATTTCTTTTCTTTTTTTTTGAATGCAGAAAGAGAAAAACTTCATTTTTACTTTCAGTTTCTTTTAAAAATATTTTTA